>NW_024737781.1:0-22237 GCF_018991925.1 Homarus americanus
AACTGTATCTGTATACATTTATTAAAACTAATACTGTAACCACATATCATTAACTGTATCTGTACACAGTTTTAACACTAATACTGTAACCACATTTCATTAACTGTATCTGTACTCAGTTTTAACACTAATACTGTAACCACATATCATTAACTGTATCTGTACACAGTTTTAACACTAATACTGTAACCACATTTCATAAACTGTATCTGTACACAGTTTTAACACTAATACTGTAACCACATTTCATTAACTGTATCTGTACACAGTTTTAACACTAATACTGTAACCATCATCATCATCATCATCATCATCATCATCATCCTCCATCATCACCATAATCATCATCCATCATCACCATAATCATCATCATCCTCGTCATCCACCTCCAACCATCCCTCACCCTCCCAATTATCCAGATGGTGCTATGATGGCTGTATGAAGGTATATGATAGTGTATAATGGTGTATGATTGCTTTATGATACTTTTGTGACGGTGTATGGTGATTGTATGATGCTGTATGATTCTGGTATAAGGTTTTGTGATAGTGGTTGTATGGTGTATGGTGGTTTATGACAGTATATCTTAAGAGTATAGTGGTTGTATGGTGTATGGTGGTTTATGACAGTATATCTTAAGAGTATAGTGGTTGTATGGTGTATGGTGGTTTATGACAGTATATCTTAAGAGTATAGTGGTTGTATGGTGTATGGTGGTTTATGACAGTATATCTTAAGAGTATAGTGGTTGTATGGTGTATGGTGGTTTATGACAGTACATCTTAAGAGTATAGTGGTTGTATGGTGTATGGTGGTTTATGACAGTATATCTTAAGAGTATAGTGGTTGTATAGTAATAGTAGTATGATCGTTGTATGACGGTGTATGATGGGTTCTATGGCAGTGTATGGTGGTGTATGGTGAGTTGTATGGCAGTGTATGATGGTGTATGATGGGTTGTATGGCAGTGTATGGTGGTGTATGGTGAGTTGTATGGCAGTGTATGATGGTGTATGATGGGCTGTATGGCAGTGTATGATGGTGTATGATGGGTTGTATGGCAGTGTATGATGGCTGGGTGATGGGTTGTATGGCAGTGTATGATGGCTGTGTGATGGTGTATGATGGGCTGTATGGCAGTGTATGATGGTGTATGGTGGGTTGTATGGCAGTGTATGATGGGTTGTATGGCAGTGTATGATGGTTGTATGATGGTGTATGATGGGCTGTATGACAGTGTATGATGGTGTATGGTGGGTTGTATGGCAGTGTATGATGGTATGATGGTGTGGTGGGTTGTATGGCAGTGTATGATGGGTTGTATGGCAGTGTATGATGGTTGTATGATGGTGTATGATGGGCTGTATGACAGTGTATGATGGTGTATGGTGGGTTGTATGACAGTGTATGATGGGCTGTATGGCAGGTTATGATGGTATGGTGGGTTATAAGTGTATGATGGTTGTATGATGGTGTATGGTGGGTTGTAAGGCAGTGTATGATGGTATATGGCAGTGTATGATTGTTGTATGCTGGTTAATGTTGGGTTGTATGGCAGTATGATGGTTGTATGAGGGTGTATATGGGTTGAATGGCAGTGTATGATTGTGTATGGCAGTGTATGATGGTGTATGGTGGGTTGTATTGCAGTGTATGATGGTTGTATGAGGGTGTATGTGGGTTGTATGGCAGTGTATGATGGTGTATGGTGGGTTGTATTGCAGTGTATGATGGTTGTATGAGGGTGTATATGGGTTGAATGGCAGTGTATGATTGTGTATGCAGTGCATGATGGTGTATGGTGGGTTGTATGGCAGTGTATGATTGATTTATGATGGTGTATGGTGGGTTGTATGGCAGTGTATGATGGTGTATGGCAGTGTATGATGGTTGTATGCTGGTGTATGGGGGGGCAGTGTATGATGGTGTATGGCAGTGTATGATGGTTGTATACTGGTGTATGGTGGGTTGTATGGCAGTGTATGATGGTGGATAACAGTGTATGATTGTTGTATGATGGTTGTATGGTGGGTTGTATAGCAGTGTATGATGGTGTATGGTGGGTTGCATGGCAGTGTTTGTTTGTATGATGTTTGTATGGTGGGTTGTATGGCAGTGCATAGCAGTGCATGATTGTTGTATGATGGTTGTATGGTGGGTTGTAAGGCAGTGTTTGATGGTTGTATGGTGAGTTGTATGGCAGTGTTTGGTGGTTGTATGGTGAGTTGTATGGCAGTGTTTGGTGGTTGTATGGTGGGTTGTATGGCAGTGTATGATTGTTGTATGATGTTTGTATGGTGGGTTGTATGGCAGTGTATAGCAGTGCATGATTGTTGTATGATGGTTGTATGGTGGGTTGTATGGCAGTGTATGATTGTGTTATGCTCTATGATAAATTTATGGTATACAGTGTTAAGTATGAGTATGATGGCCGAATTGTATGTTTGTGTATGATGTTATATGAGATCTATGTGAATACGTGTGTATGATAATGAATGAGAATTGTATGTCTATGTCAGAAGTTGTATGGCGGTTGCATGCTAAAATATATTATTTTTGTGAGTGTTTTGGTGTATGAGAGTTGTATCTTATACCCTATGGTCTATGAAGGTTGTATGTTATATGTATGAATGTTGAATGAATATTATGAAGCTGTATGAGGTTATTATATTAGTCAGGTGAAACAATTAACTGTGACTAATTCATGTCAAGATGTTCTGTATATGTGTGTATGGAAGACTCATTAATGACACACACACACATGGTCTTATCGGATACCTTATTTGTTTATTGTTTGCGTTCTTGTAATATGATCGTGAAGCCGTTAATCCCCCCATGATCCGTATGCAGTGTATGAAAGTTCTTTAGAGACATCTCCGTCGATCAGAGAGAAAGTATAAGTCTCCCTTTATCTCTCAGTGACGAGTTGGGGATATGATGACCTGCAGCGCTATGGAGACCCTAGGTACAGGTACAGGGATAAACTAAACTACAGGTACAGTGATCTATCATGTTACAGCACGACACAGGTACAGGGATAAACTAAACTACAGGTACAGTGATCTATCATGTTACAGCACGACACAGGTACAGGGATAAACTAAACTACAGGTACAGTGATCTATCATGTTACAGCACGACGCAGGTACAGGGATAAACTAAACTACAGGTACAGTTAGTCCTTCCTCATACATCACCTGTATAATAAGATACATTAATACACTTATAAGGAATCTAATAAAATGAAGAAAATAAACAAATAAAATAAATAAAAGGAAAAGAAAGACAAAATAATATAAGGAATAAATAAATATAATCAGGAAAATATAATACAAATTAGTAACTGATAGATAATGAGAATAAACATATAAATATTAGACGAACAATAGATAATATAATAAATAGATGAATAAAACAACTTATTAAACATAAATGTAAAATAAAATAAATCAATAAACAAAAAAATTATAAAAATAAACCAAATAAAAAAATTAAATAAATAAACCAAAAAAAAAAAAATCCTATTAATAAAAAAATAAGAGAAAAAAAAGAACATAAAATACGATAAAGGGAAATAAATTAGATAAATATTCAGCCCCCCAAAACTAAACCCGGGAACCATTCTTCGTGCCAGACAGAGAAGGAAAACATTTGAGAGAGTTCCGTCAATTTCTTTATTCAGAAGACTACTGAGCCGTGGACGCCTCCTAGAACGGACGGACGGACGGACGGGCGGGCGGGCGGGCGGGCGGAAAATCTGCTCAGAAATTCTTTGAATGTTTAACGTGATGGTGTGTTGTGTGTGTGTGTGTGAGTGTTGCGTGTGTGTGTGTGTGTCGTGTGTGTGAGTGTCGTGTGTGTGTGTGTGTGTGTGTGTGTGGGGGGGAGAGTAAGATGAGGAGTTTAGGGGAGCAGAGGGGAGAATAAGGGAGATACAAGGAGAGAGATGGGGAGAGAGAGGGTAAAGTGGGTGATGAGGAGAGTGGGGGAGGGTGAGGGGAGGAGAGGGGAGAGAGAATGGAGGAGGGAGTGAGGAGAAGAGGAGGAGAGAGGAGGAGGAGGGGAGAGAATGGAGGGAGGAGGGGAGGGAGGAGGGAGGAGGGGGTGGGAGGAGGGAGGGGAGGAGCAGGGGGGGAGGAGGGGGAGGAGGAGGGGGGAGGAGTGAGGGGAGGAGGGGAGGGAGGTGGGGAGGGGGAGGGGGGAGGGAGGAGGGGAGGAGGGAGGGAGGGAGGTGGGGAGGAGGGAGGAGTGAGGGGAGGGGGGGAGGAGGGAGGAGGAGAGGAGAGGAGGGGGGAGGGAGGGGAGGGGGAGGGGAGGAGGGAGGGGAGGTGGGGGAGGAGTGGGGGAGGAGGAGGGGAGGAGGAGGGAGGGAGGAGGAGGAGAGGGGGAGGAGGAGGGGAGAGGGAGGGGGGGGAGGGTGGGGGGAGAGGAGGGAGGGAGGGAGGGGGGGGAGGGGAGGTGGGGGGGGAGGGGAGGGGGAGGGGGGGAGGAGGGGAGGAGGGGAGGGGGAGGGGGAGGAGGGGGGGAGGGAGGGAGGTGAGGGAGGTGAGGGAGGGGGAGGGAGGTGGGGAGGTGGGGGGAGGGGAGGGAGGTGAGGGGAGGTGAGGAGGAGGTGGGGAGGGAGGAGTGAGGAGGAGGAGGAGGTGAGGGGAGGGGAGGGGGGGGGAGGAGGGGGGGAGGAGGGGGGGAGGGGAGGGGTGAGGGGGGTGGATAGGGAGGAGGAGGGGAGGAGGGAGGGGGAGGAGGAGAGGGGAGGAGGAGGGGAGGAGGGGGAGGGGAGGAGGGAGGAGGGGGAGGGGAGGGAGGGGAGGGGAGGAGGAGGGGGAGGAGGGAGGGGAGGAGGAGGGGAGGAGGAGAGGGAGGAGGAGAGGAGGGAGGGGAGGGGAGGGGAGGAGGGAGGAGTGAGGGGGAGGAGTGAGGGGAGGAGGGAGGGGAGGAGGGAGAGGAGGGGAGTGAGGGGAGGAGGAGGGGAGGAGTGAGGGGAGGAGGGAGGGGAGGGAGGAGGGGAGGAGGAGGGGGAGGAGGGAGGGGAGGAGGGAGGAGGAGGAGAGGAGGAGGGAGGGGAGGAGTGAGGGGAGGAGTGAGGGGAGGTGAGGAGGGAGGAGGAGGGGAGGGAGGAGGGGAGGAGTGGAGGGGGAGGGTGAGGAGGGGTGAGGGATAGGGAGAGAGGGGTGAGGGGAGGTCATCAGAGGCACTGGCCTGTGTGCTGAAGGTAAAGTATTATAGTAGTGTGTGAGGGAGGGAGGGAGGAGAGGGAAGGAGGGGAGAGGGAGGGGAGAGGGAAGGAGGGGGGGAGAGGGAAGGAGGGAGAGGGAGGGAGGAAGGGAGGGAGAGGAAGGAGGAGAGGGAGGGAGGAAGGAGGAGAGGAAAAGGAGGAGAGGAGGGAGGGAGAGGAAGGGAGGGGAGAGGGGAGGAGGAGAGGAAGGAGGAGAGGAGGGAGGGAAGGAGGGAGAGAATATGGCAGAGGGAGAGTGTGATAGGTGTTGTGGAGAGTGTCAGGAAGAAAGAAAAGAAAAAAGAGGGTGGGAGGAAAAACTTTAAGAGGCAACGGTGTTAGAATTATGAGGGCTAGTCATGGTCTCTTCTCTCTCTCTCTTCTCTCTCTCTCCTCTCTCTCTCTCTCTCATTCTCTCTCACACACCACCTATGCCTCCCCAGTCAGGTCTTCCTCCTTGATGCCACCAATGGAATCACCCGGAAAAAGGTGCAGAAGAGGGCGTCCAAGATTACCTCCCCACCCCACCCCCATGTATCAAGAAGGGTTCAACACACTGACCCTCCTTGGCTCTCTGATCATCACCACGACCTCATCTGTAAGTTTGGGGAGACGCTTCTGCACCCTCCTCGACACCGGCCCCTACAATATCCTACACCATGGAGAGAGAAACAGTGATAGAGACTGAGCGACTAATTCAAGAGACAGAATATTTAAACCAAGGAAGTGTTATAATATAGGACATTTAGATCAAAGAAATATAAATAAGGACTGAAGACATTTAATCCAATACCCATAACAGCAATACATACCAAGTGATCGAAAAGTTCCTGTGCACCTGTGTGTATATATATATATATATATATATATATATATATATATATATATATATATATATATATATATATATATATATATATATATATATATATATATATATGCTGATAACCACAGAAAGAAGAAACACGAAGTCCCCAAGGCCATGTAATTCACATCTTCAGGGTGAGTACAGACTAAGGAGAGTACAAAACAAGGTGTATATATACAGAGGTGACACCAGGTCCACAATGGTCAGGTATTAGTAATGACCCTACTAATCTTTAAAAAGCACAGCAACGGTCGGTAGTCAGGTCAGAGGGTAAGGTGACCCAACCTTCTCACCTGGTTACAAATCTTCTTAATTACAAAATTGTCCAGTTTATACATGCCATTACTCAAATTCATGTTGAATGCTTCGGTATGTTTAATAAGACTAGATTATAGAATCTAGCCTACTATTCTTTTTAATGTTGTTTGGATTAGTAAAGGAAGGAAGATGAGTAATAGAAGAAAGAAGGGAAACAGACAATAGTTAGAGATAACAGGTGAGGGGAGCTGAGTTTCATCATGCGTCTGGATGCACAGTTTCAACTTTACCCGAGCATTTTCGGACCTTACAGCTACAGTGTGTACTGATTTCTCTCCTTATGGCGAATATTTCTTTAACTAATTATTCTAACCTTTATTCTATTCCTTCCTATAGTATATTAGATACGGTAAGTATCACGACACGACCATGATTATAACCCACGATCATAATTATAAACAACCACGACCATGATTACAACAACCACGCACCATATTTCGGCAATAAACCATAACCATGATTACGAACAACCACGACCAAGGATTACAACAACCACACTCCGGCGATTATAAACAACCACGACTATGATTACAAATAAACCACTTACTTATGATTATAACAACCACGACAATGTGATTACAACAACCACGACTATGATTATAACAACCACGACCATGATTATAACAACCACGACCATGATTATAACAACCACGACCACATTACAAACAACCACGACTATGACATATAACAAATCCACACCCACAGATTATAACATTATGACAACAAACACACCATGATTATAACAACCACGACCATGATTACAACAACCAATAATCAGTGATTATACAAACTATGACCATGATTACAACAAATCCATGACCATGATTACAACAACCACGACCAAGATTAATTATCATAAACAACCACGACCATGATTACAACAACCACGACGAGGATTATAAATAACTACGACCATGACATAACAACTACGATTACGATCATA
This sequence comes from Homarus americanus, assembly GCF_018991925.1. NCBI lineage: Eukaryota > Metazoa > Arthropoda > Malacostraca > Decapoda > Nephropidae > Homarus > Homarus americanus. The sequence goes on from NW_024737781.1 coordinate 7,345, forward strand.
ACCACGATCATGATTATAACAACCACGACCATGATTACAACAACCATTTAATCAAGATATATCAACGCACCATGACACAACAACCACGACCATGATATAAATAAACGACGACCATGATTATAACAACCACGACCATGATTAAGCAACAAACTATGACCATGATTATAACAACCACGACCATGATTACAAATAACCACGATTACATCAGTAACCACGACCATGATTATAAATAACCACGACCACATTTAAAACAACCATTGACCATACAGATTACAAACAACCACGACCATGATCAAAACCTGTTTGACCATGATATCACAAATAAACCAGTTAATTCACATGGATTACAAACAAACCAGACCATATCACAACAAACCACGACCATGACAGCAACAAACCACGACCATGATTATAAATGTCCATGATTACAACAACCACGACCATGATTACAACAACCACGACCATGATCAAAACCACGATCATGATTATAACAACCACGACCATGATTATAATAACCACGGCCATGATTATAACAACCGCGATTACAAACAATGACCATGATTATAAAACAACCACGATTCATGATTATAACAAACTTCACGACCAAGGATTAAGCAAATAACCACGACTATGATTATAACAACCACGACCATGATTACAACAACTGAACGATGATCATAACCACGATCATGATTATAACAACCACGACCAAGGACATAAATAAACTACGACTGGCATTATAAATAATCATGACCATGACATAACCACGGCCTCATGATTATAAAGTAACCACGACCATGACAGGTCAGTTCCACGACTATGATTAAGTAAATACTACCATGGACTTATAACGCCAATCATGATTATAACAACCACGACCATGACGCAACAACCACGACCATGATTATAAATAATCATGACCATGATTACAAATAAACTACGACCATGACGGAAAATTAACACGACCATGATTATAACAAACTAATGACCAGATTACAACAAATCACGACCATGATTATAAATGAACCAATTTAATCATGATTACAAATAACCACGACTATGATCAGTAACTACGATCATGATTATAACCACGACCATGATTACATAACAACCACGAATTGGCGATTACAAAACAACTACGACTACATTATAACCACGATCATGTGATTATAACAACCACGACCATGATTACAACAAATTCACGACCATGATTATAACAACCATAATTCATGATTATAACAACCACGACCATGATCATAACAACCACGACCATGATTACAACAACCATGACCTTGATTAAATATAAATAAACCACCACCATGATTACAATAACCACGACCTCATGACTATAACCACTGATCATAATTATAACAACTAATGACCATGATTATAACAACCACGACCAAGGATTACAACAAATCAATAGCCTGCACGGTAACAAACTTATGACCATGATTACAAATAAACCACGACCATGATTATACAAACTATGATTACAACAACCACGGACCATGATTACAAATAAACTTCACGACCATGGATCAAAACCACGATCATGATTATAACAAACTGTCGCACTATGATTATAAATAAACACGGCCATGATTATAAACAACCATGACCATGATTATAACAACCACGACCATGATTATAACAACCACGACCATGATTACAACAAATCACGACCATGATTATAACAACCACGGATCCAGATTACAACAACCACGACCATGATCATAACCAGATCATGACGGTAACAACCACGACCATGATTACAACAACAACCACGACCATGATATAACAATTGGCACCATGACAACAAACCCATGCATCTGGCGGACGAAACAACCACGACCATGATTATAACAACCACGACCATGGATTACAACAACCACCACCATGATCATAACCACGATCATGATTATAACCGCGACCATGATTACACAACCACGACCATGATTATAACAACCACGACCATGATTATAACAACCACGACCATGATTACAAATAACCACGACCATGATTATAAATAACCACGGTTCATGATTACAAATAACCACGATCTATGACTTCATAAACTATCATGGATTATAAATAAATCTCACGACCATGAGATTACAACAAATCAATGAACACCATGATTACAACAACCACGACCATGATTATAAATCCACGATCATGATTATAAATAACTACTGACCATGATTACAAATAACCACGATGATTATTGCTAAACTATGACCATGATTACAACAACCACGACCATGATCATAACAAATCCACGACCATGATTACAAACAACCATGACCATGATTACAACAACCACCACCATGATTACAACAACCACTTAATTACGATCATAACCACGATCATAATTGAGTAAATAACCACGACCATGATTATAACAAACACCACCATGATTGCTGTAAACAAACTACTTAATTATGATGCCATAAACAACTAATGACCATGATCATAACCACACGCATCATAATTATAACAACCACGACCATGATTATAAATAAACTATGACCAGGATACAACAACCACGACCATGATTATAACAACTATGACCATGATTACAACAACCACGACCATGATTATAACAACCATCATTCATGATGAGTAACAACCACGACCATGATTACAACAAATCACGACTATGATTACAACAACTAATGACCATGATTACAACAACCACGACCATGATCATAACCACGATCATGATTATAACAACTAATGACCATGATTACAACAACCACGACCATATTATAAAACAACAATCATGACCATGATTACAACAGCCACGTAATTACGATTATAAATAACCACGACCATGATTATAAATAACCACGACCATGATTAAGCAAACAACCACGACCATGATTATAACAACCAATGACCATGATTACAACAACCACGACCATGATCATAACCACGATCATGATTATAACAACCACGACCATGATTACAACAACCACGACCATGATTACAACAACCACGACTATGATTATAACCACGACCGATTATAACAACCACGACCATGATTACAACAACCACGACCATGATTATAACAACCATGACCCTGATTACAAATAAACTACTGCACTATGATCATAAATAACCACGACCATGATTACAACAACCATGACCATGATTACAAATAACCACCACCATGATTACAACAACCACGACCATGATCATAACCACGATCATAATTATAACAACCACGACCATGATTATACCAACCACGACCATGATTACAAATAAACCACGACTATGATTATAATGAACCACGACCCCGGCGATCATAACCACATCATAATTTATAAATAACCACGATCAAGATTATACAATTTATGGACCATGATTACAAATAACCACGACCATGATTATAACAACCATAACGGCGATTACAAATAACCACGACCATGATTATAACAACCACGACCATGATTATAACAACCACGACTATGATTACAACAACCACGACCATGATTACAACAAATCACTTAATTCATGATTATAAATAACCACGGATCACATTACAAACAAGCACGACCATGATTATAACAAACTATTGACGAGATTATAACAATCACGCCTATGATTATAACAACCACGACTATTATTATAACAACCACGCACTATGATTATAATAACCACGACCATGATTATAACAACCACGACCATGATCAAAACCACGACCATGATTACAACAACCATGACCATGATTACAAAATAAATCCGGCGACCATGATTACAACAACCACGACTATGATTACAACCACGGATCATGATTATAACAACCACGACCATGATTACAAATAACCACGACCATGATTATAACAACCATGACCATGATTACAACCACGACCATGATCATAACAAACACGACCATGATTACAACAACTATGAGAATTTACGATTACAAATAACCACCACCATGATTACAACAACCACGACCATGATCATAACCACGATCATAATTATAACAAATCCACGACCATGATTATAACAACCACGACCATGGACACCACGACTATGATTATAAATAACCTCGACCATGATCATAACCATGACTGGCACGGCAACAACCACGGATTCATGATTTATAAATAACCACGACCATGATTATAACAACCACGACCAGATTACAACAACCACGACCATGATTATAAACAACCACGACCATGATTATAACCAATGATCATGATTATAACAACCACGACCATGATTACAAACAACCACGACCATGATTATTACGCAAACGCGGCAACGTCATGATTACAACAACCACGACCATGATCAAGTAAATAACCACGACCATGATTACAAATAACCATGACCAGTGATTACAACAACCACCACCACATTACAACAACCACGAATGATCATAACCACGATCATAATTATAAATAACCACACCATGATTAACAAATCACCAGACGCGATTATTAAACAACCACGACTATGCATTATAACAACTATCACCCATGATCATAACCACGCATCATAATTATAACAACCACGACTGGCGATTATAACAACCATGACCATGACATAAACAAATCAATGACCATGATTATAACAACCATGACCATGATTACAACAACCACGACCATGATTATAACAAACCACGACTATGATTACACAAAATCTAATTTAATTCAAGGATTATAAATAAATCACGGTAATTACGATGGTACCAACCACGACCATGATTACAACAACCACGACCATGATCATAAATCACTGATCATGATTATAGCAACCACGACCATGATTACAAACAAATCACGACCATGAGATTATAAATAACCAATGACCATGACTTCAAAACCACACTATGATTTAACAAACCATGACCAAGTGATTACAAATAACCAGGACCAAGGATTATACTGAACTACGGATTCATGATTATAACAAATCTATGACCATGATTATAAATAACCACGACCATGATTATAAATAAACTATGATACAAATAACCACGACCATGACACAACAACCACGACCATGATCAAAACCACGATCATGATTATAAATAAACCACGACCATGATTATAAACAACCACGACCATGATTATAAATAAACTATGACCATGATTAAATAACCACGACCATGATTATAAATAACCACGACCATGATTATAACAACCACGACCAAGATACAACAACCACGACTATGATTATAAATAACCACGAACGCATGATTAAACAACCATTTGACTATGGATCATAACCATCGATCATGATTATAACAAACTACTTAATTCATGACGTAAATAACCACGACCATGATTATAACAATCATGACCATAGATTACAAACAACCACGACCATGATTATAATAACGACGACCATGATTATAACAACCACGACCATGATTACAAATAAACTAATGACCATGATTATAACAACCACGACCATGATTACAACAACCACGCATCATGATCATAACCACGATCATGATTATAACAACTTCACGACCATGATTACAATAAATCAATGCACTATGATTACAAATAACCACGACCATGATTATAACCACACGATCATGATTATAACAACCACGACCATGATTACAATAACCACGACCATGATTATAAATAAATCCATGACCAATGGATTTACAAATAAATCCACGACCATGATCAATATAATAAACCACGACCATGATTACAACAACCGTATGACCATGATTACAAATAACCACCTTAAGGGATTACAAATAACCACGACCATGATCATAACCACGACTATAATTATAAATAACCACGACCATGATTATAAATAACTAATGGCTCATGACGATACAACCAATGACTATATTTACAACAAATCACGACCATGATCATAACCACGATCATAATTATAACAACACCACAACCATGATTACAACAACCACGACCATGATTATAACAACCACGACCATGATTACAACAACCACGACCATGATTATAACAACCACGACCATGATTAAATACGGGTGCGGCGCACTTCTCCAAATACTCCCTCATTACTGTTTTCTCGAACTATATAGCGAACTGGGCACGAAGGGCTCACGATCACTGTCTAATATACTATAGGACTAGGCGTGTGTGTGTGTGTGTGTCTGTTCTGGGCAGCCGAAACGGCACAATCGTCTTTCATCACGGTGGAAAAATCACAAAATTCGTAGTGGAACAAACTTGGTCCCATGTCGATGGTTTCTTTAGGAAGGCATTAGTTAACAATTATATTTATGATGAAAGCGATGCAAGTCTACGGACTTGGAGCACCCTAATTAACCATGCAAGTCTACGGACTTGGCACACCCTCTCATTCGCCGTACGCTGTCAGGAGCGTTCAAACTCTCACAAGGGCACGAAACGTTCCGCTATCACTGTCGCCACAATAGTTTGTTCCTTTGCCGTACCTATATTGGTCTCCTTACAAGACACATATTGGAAATAATCAATGGTAAAATATAGAAGTGAATAACATTTCCAATATTTCCTGTAAGAAGAACAAGGTATATAACTATCATACTATATTGGTATAACAAAGGAACAAACTATAGTGACGATATATGTCTCTGTATATATATATATATATATATATATATATATATATATATATATATATATATATATATATATATATATATATATATATATGTGATAACCACAAGGAACAAGAACACGAAGTTCCCAAGCGCTTTGTGTAATTCACATCTGAAGGTGAGTACAGACTAAGGGTAATACTTGACAAGGCTATATACAGTATACAGTAGAGGAGGTCTCGTCAATATTTCTTCTAGAGTCTGTACTCACCCTTCAGATGTGAATACAGCGCTGGAACATGTGTTTTTTTTTCTTATTTAATATATATATATATATATATATATATATATATATATATATATATATATATATATATATATATATATATATATATATATATATATATATATATATATATATATATATATATATATATATATATATATATATATATATATACAGGAACTTTTCGTTTACTGTGTATTCTATATCTGACCACAGGAAGATTCAGCTTGTTAGGTGATACTCGCAGGTACACATATCACCAGTCTTTATGAATGAGGTCGTTAGGACAGTGAGAGAGTCGTTAGTGATAGTTTGTTTACTAACGAGGAGAAGGGAGGGGAGGGAGGGACAGTTTAAGGTAGAGTAATGAAGGGAGGAAAGGAAGGAGAGAGGTTTAAAATAAGAGAGGGAGAACTAGGGAAAATGATAAAACGGAGAGAGAGAGAGAGAGTTAAGATGAGACAAGAAGAAAGAGGATAAGAAGAGTGAGAAGAAAAACATGAAGGAGAGAAAGAGTTTTAGAGAGATGGGGAAGGGGAGGGGGGGGAGGGGAGAGGGGGGAAGGGAGGGAGAGGGGGAAGGGAGGGATGAGATGAGGGGAGGGTGGGTGGATATTGAAGGAGCGAGGTGGATGAGGTGAGAGGGCAAGGGACTAAGAGGAAGGAGGGGAGAGTGGGGAGAGGGGAGAGGTGGGGAGGAGAGGGAGGGGGAGAGTGGGAGAGGTGGGTGGAGGAGAGGGAGGGAGAGGTGGTGGGGTAGGGGAGAGGGGAGAGGGGAGAGGGTGGTAGGAGGAGAGGGGAGGGGGAGCGGGGGAGAGGTGGTGGAGGAGAGGACAGTGGGGAGAGGTGGAGTAGGAGAGGGACAGTGGGGGAGGTGGGTGGGAGAGGGACAGTGTGGGGAGGTGGTGGAGGAGAGGGAGAGTGTGGGAGAGGGGGAGGTGTGGGAAAGAGGGAGAGGTGGGGGAGGTGGTGTAGGAGAGGGGAGAGTGTGGGCGTGGGGGAGGTGGTGTAGGAAGAGGGAGAGGGAGAGGTGGTGGAGGAGGAGGAGAGAGTGTGGGAGAGGTGGGGGGAGGGGTGTAGGGAGAGGGAGAGTGGGGAGAGTGGGGGAGGTGGTGGAGGACGAGGGAGAGGGGGGAGTGTGGTAGAGAGGGAGAGGGGGGAGGTGGTGGAGGAGAGGAAGAGTGGGGAGGTGGAGGAGAGGGAGAGGTGGGGAGAGGGATGTGGTGGAGGAGGAGAAGAGGTGGCGGGCTGATGCTGAACAGAGACAAAATCAGAATGTAAGGCGACGCGCACACACACAACACACACACACACACACACACACACACACACACACACACACACACACACACACACACACACACACACACACACACACACACACACACACACACACACACACACACACAATTTCAGTATCACCCGACAACCAGAATTTGTGACCCCATACTTTCTCTCGCTCGCTGCAGGACACAAGCTCCAGGAGAAAGTAATTTGAAAAGTAAATCAGACTATTTCAGATGATTATTTAGAGTTGTGCAGCAAGTAATACCGGAAAAAATTAGAAAGTTCTTTAGAAAGTATTTTAATGCGTTAGAAAGTTATATAAATATTAACAGATTTAGTAATAGAAAAGTAATTTAGAAAGTAATTACAAATGTAATTTAAATTAATGCAGCAAGGAGTTCAAAAACCATTTAGAGAGTAATCAAGAGCAAGAAAGAAAGTAATCTAGTGTGAGAGTAACTTAAAAAAATCGATATTTCAGCTCATTAGTTGGGCTTCTTATAGTCACGCAGTGGAAACTCTTTGACAGAATTAATGGGGTTGTTCCATAGTGAAGGTCGTTTGCATAATTTACAGGTGAGATAAAGGTGTTGTCTCATATTACCTGTAGTGTGGTGGTGATAGTGGTGTTGGTGGTGGATGGTGACGGTGGTGGTGATAGTGGTGTTGGTGGTGTTATGGTTGTGGTGGTTATAGTGGTGGTCGTGATTGTTGGATGGATGGATGGATGGATGGATGGATGGATGGATGAATGTATGTATGTCGACCTGTGGTGTAATGGTCAGCATGCTCGTCTCGCAAGCGAGCGGACGCTGGTTCGATTCAGGGCAGAGTGAAACTATGGGCAAGTTCCTTTACGCCATTTGCCTCTGTCTACCCAGCAGTATCTGGGGACCTGGATGTTAATCGGTTTGCGGATCGTGTTCAGGGGTAATAGTTAGCCATTGCAGTTGGCGAGTTGTCCGGACCTCTCGGACTATTCCTTGACACTGGGTCATGCAACGTTAACTTAGGGTGTGGTTGTTGTGTTGGGACAGCTTTATCAAACAAATTCACGTCTAGGTGGTCCTTGGCGGCCATCCTCGTTACACGAGGGCAACCACACCCAATAATAAGGTCATCCTAAGCAGTTGAAATCACAATCAAAATCACAGATAAAAAAAAAAAAACATACAACCTCTTATGGTCACTGCATGGAATGTCAGGACCTTTCTGATACTATGCACATGAGCGTCCTGAAAGAAGAACTGCCTTTGTGGCAAAAGAGTTGGCTAGGTATAACATCGACATAGCAGCCATTAGTGAGTTCCGACTCAGATGAGGGCCAACTCACAGAACAGGGTCTGGCTATACCTGCTGCAGAGAGAAACCACATTTATGGAGTTGGCTTTGCCATCTGCCAACGCATCTTACACAGGCTAACTGAAATGCCTGTTGGGATCAACGAGCGCCTCATGACGCTCAGAGTCCCTGAATCACTCACGTCATGCCTTTTATCAGTGCATACGCCCCAACACTGGATGCAGAGGATGACATTAAGGAGGACTTTTATACCGACCTTGACGGAGTGCTCACTTTATCCCCAGAGAAGACAAGGTACTCCGGTGACTTCAATGCGAGAGTTGGTAGAGATGCTGACATTTGGCAGGGAACCATAGGAAGAAATGGACTAGGCAAGTGTAATCCCAAGGGCCTACTCCTCCCCAGCAGGTGCTGCACACAACCTCACTATTACCGATACTTTGTTTAGGCAGGCCGACAAGTTCAAGGTTTTCGGCAACACCCACGATCCAAATACTGGCATCTCATTGACACACACACACACACACACACACACACACACACACACACACACACACACACACACACACACACACACACACACACACACACACACACACACACACACACACTTTCCTGCCTATTCTCTGCAAGGAGACACAAAAGTATTTACATAGCGAGTGAGAGTTACGGCCTTGGTGTCTTGATGAGAGAGAGAGAGAGAGAGAGAGAGAGAGGAGAGAGATGTATATAAAGATTCGATCATTTGCTATTCAATTGCGTTTGCTTTGTTGCAATTCTGTTGAGTAAAGGGCTGAATAATGCAAGATGTAGTGTTAGTGCAGGTAGTTGTGGTTGTGGTGGTGGTAGTGGTTTTGTAGTGATTGCGGCAGTGAAGTGGTAGTGGTATTGGTGTCTGTGGTGGTGGATGGTATTAGTGGTTGCGGTGGTGCTTGCAGTGATACTTGGGTAGTGGATGGTGATAATATACTATTGTAGGTAGTTGTGGTAGTGGTTGGGTGGTGCTTGTGGTAATGGATATTGGGCAAACTAGTGCAGGTAGTTGTGGTAGCGGTTGTGGTGGTGCTGGCTGTTCTGGTGCTTGTGGTAGATGGTGATAGTGGTTGTGATGGTGGTGGTGCTTGTGGTAGTGGTTTTGAAGGTGATTGTGGTAGTGAGGGTAGTAGTAGTTGTATTGGTTGTTGTGGTGGTGGATGGTGGCAGTGGTTGTGGTGGTTGTGTGGTGAGGCTGAGTGGTTGTGTAGGCGATTGTGGTAGTGATGGTCTAATGATTATGGTAGTGTGTGGGAATGGTTGTGGTAATGAGGATGGTAATTGTTGTAGGTGTTTGTGATAAAAGTTGTGATGGTGGTGGTGGTAGTGCATGATGGTAGTGGTTGTAGTGGTAGTGAAGAAGAAGAAGAAGAAGAATGAACATGATACAATCCTCTTTGTTATGTACACACAGGACTTTTCATCGCCCCTCTCCTCACTTCCCCCCCTCCACACCTCTAGTTAAGGGCCTCCTACCTTTGAGATGTCTACTAAGGAAGCTATAGTTCCCTCCTGGTGGAAAGTAGGATGAGCAGAGGGAAGGGAAGAAGAGGGATGGTGAGGGAGGAAGAAGAGGAGGAGAAGGTAGAAAGGAGGTGGGACAAGAATGAGGAGAGGGAGGAGGAGGAAGAGCAGATGGTGAGGGAGGGAGGAAGAGGAGGTAACGAGGAGGAGGAGAGGGAGAAGGTGACACACACACCACACTACATCCTTGACCACCGCAGGGTCAAGATCTAAACAGGCGCCGCTCCTGCTGAGCAGCTGCCCCCAATGTTTGGCCCATTCCCCAAGCCCTTCTGACCCATCCACCACCGATATATACATAATCAAAAGTGACAATTTCGTTTCGAAAGAAATGGGATCAGTGTTGAACAGTGATGAACAGTGTTTAAGCCAGTGAATTCAGCACTAGACAGTACCAGAAACCACGACCCACCAGTGAGATAAGCACCCCGAACTAACCACCATCTTTACAGACTCCCAGTTTGGATTTAGAACTAGAAGGTCGACTGAGAGTGCTCTGCTATCCTTTACTAATGACATCTTAAATTCTTGATGACAGTCAGTTCACAGTCGATATATTCTGGACCTCTCTAAAGCTCTTGATACTGTCGACCATACCATCCTCCTTTCAAAGCTTGAACATTACGGCGTTAGCCTGTCCCACAATTGATTTACCTATATCTGTCCAACAAGAAGCAGTATGTCTGTTATAATAACCACTAATTCCTCGCCAATCTTGTATGGAGTCCCCAAGGTTCAATTCTCGGTCCAGTACTGTTTTTGTTGTACATAAACGACATAGTCCACGCCAGCTCACTCATAAAATACAACTTATTTGCAGACGATAGTAATCTCTATGCCAGCAACTCAGACCTCCATTCCTTGATGAGAACTATGAACACTGAATTAACTAAAGTCAGGACCTGGGTAATACATAATAAACTAACCTTGAACCTTGAGAAAACCCACTACACGATCTTTCACAGAAGGAAAAACTTACCCCAGACTTGAACCCCTGTACCTTGGTAATATAGTCCTCAAACGCGAACAAAATACTAAATTCCTCGGAGTTATTGTTGATGAGAAACTTAACTGGAGAAACCACATACAAGCCATTCACAGTAAAATCAATAAACAGTGCGGTATCATGTATCAACCCGACAGTCACTACTCACAGCAATGAAAGAAATCTATCATGATCTTGTTTACCAACACCTGATATACTGTCACACACTGCATGGTCTCGCTCTTCAAAAACACACTCTGGTTACTGCACAAAAGAAAGTTGTAACAGACAATGACACTCTTGAAAAAAAACAGATCACACAAACAAAAAATTTGCTATATTGAAATTTTAAATTCTCCAGGTACACACACTGATCCCTGCATAATTTACTCCTTCAGTGTGTGTATATGTTTATGAATACAGCTAAGACAAGATTAATCCACACTTGGACAATTATACAAGTAACTAACTCGTGAAATCTGTAATTTGAGTTAATTCATTAATAGTAATATATACTAAGTTATACAAAAACGTCACACAGTCGTACATTAATAATTGGAAAATAATAAATAATAAATAACTACTTACTATCTTATCCATGGGAAATATACAAAGTGTAAATAATAATCGGTAATTCGTCCCTATTATCATGTGACTGTGGGTGATAATTTGTCTCCATGGAACTGGATCAGAGACGAAAATTTCCATGTGTCGTTTCTAGTGATACATCGAGTGTTTGCTGTAGTTTAAACAAGTGGTTAATATGCAATCTAACACGGCAGCATAGGATAAAAATAAGACCTTGTAGCATACACACACACATATACACAGAAACACACACATACATACACACACATACACACACCCATCAACATACAATAACATCAATATACTGTTACGACAGTGTCACTATTATTTTTATAACATGCTTCAATGTTGTTCCATATTATTCCTGTAATGATGTGTTATATTTACTATTATATATTCTAGTCACCTTACCCTGTGCTGTTAAGGTTTTAACTGTCATTATTTGTTGCCCATCATATTTCTTCATTTAGTATTGTAACAAGCATTCTTTTTTTCTCTAACGACTATCTGCATCGTTAAACGACCCATGTTTCACCAGGATGTCACAACTGGCGGGACGACCTTAAATATAGTACCCACCAGCAGCAGGAGTTCAGTCCAGTCCTCTTGTCATTCAGTCCACGTTCTTTATGAACGTCACCTGTTACTTATACTATTTTATTTATGTGTTGTTCCTGTCGCCACCAATGTGGTATATCTATGTGAGTACCTATTCATGTCTCTTATGTGTCCATCAGCTTGCTTAGTTACATTTAGTAATTCGGTGTTGTTTCACGATAGTTAATTTCAGTGTTAGTTATTTTATATGTTTGTGCAGTGTTAACGTAATCCAGTGCTTTATTTTTATTCTATATGTTTAAGCAGTTCTTTTGATGTTTCGATTTGTTGTGACAGCCTACGAAGCTTTATAGTGTTAGTATTTAATTTAATTAAATTCTTAAAGGTTTACTTTATTTATTTTATCCCCTTGATTTAGTTCACTTTTTTTTTGGTTACGCCTAGAACCTGGTTATTAGAGTAAATTAAGACGGCGTAACAGTTTTGGCGACCCCAGGATTCACTAACGACCTTTTGACACTTGTGATATTTTTTTGTGTTTTTTTTCTTAACTGGCCATCATGGTTATCATTAGTCAAGATGATGTTGGCTTAAGAGAGAACCACGGTGAAGCTAGTCAAGTTAACGTAGCTGAGTCACGTTCTGAATGATGAATTAAGCCTTCTCAGAATAAAATTGAAAGAAGCTAAAGCTAAAGCGAAAAGAAGCAGCTACAGCGAAAGAAGTTGGAATACGTCAGGCAGCTGAAGCTATAGCGAAAGAAGTGGTGATACGTCAAAGCTGAAGCTAAAGCGAAAGAAGCTGAAGCTACAGCGAAAGAAGTTGGGATACGTCAGGCGGAAGCTGAAGCTAAAGGAAAGAAGCTGATTCAGAAAACTTGCGTCTGCGTATACAGCTCGGTCAGAGTAACCCCTAACACCGATGGCCTCACCCCCAGATCTAGTTTTTCTCATTTTGATCCAGCACGTGCTGCTAGGCTAATGCCCACGTTTTCAGAGGAAACAGTTAATGAGTTTTTCATTGCTTTCGAGAGACTTGCTACCACTTTAGAGTGGCCTATAAAGTTTGGCCCATTTTGCTTCAACAAGCGTTTGCAGGTAAGGCTCTGTGTTTTTCGTCTCTACAGACAGTGACGTTAATGATTATTTGTGTTAAGGAGGAAGTTTTGAAGGCTTATGCCCTTGTTCCTGAAGCGTACAGACAACGCTGTGGCCTCCTTAAGAAGGCAGAGCAGACCCACCTTGAATTTGCTAGGAGTAAAAGAGAGAGGTATTCTCAAAGTGGTTACACTCAAGGAAGCGAGTGAGTTTGAATCCCTGCTTGAGTTAATGCTCACAGAGGAATTTTTGAGAACCATCAACGAAGAGGTTAGTACCTACTTGTTAGATAGGGAATTTAGTACTATTGAAGAGGCTGCTACATGCTGATGGATTTGTTTTGAGGCATGGTAGGACTAACAATGATGTTATGCCCCACAGGTGCAAAGGACTTTTAACCTCTCTCCACAGAGCGAGACAGGGAATACTAACAATGGTAATTTTGTGCGTAACAGTTTTGTGCATGACAGGAGGAGCTGGACGCGTTCGCCACCTAATGGCGTCCAAATTTTTTACATACACTTGTAGTTTCTGTGGAAAGCCAGGTCATAAGGCAGAGTTTTGTTGGACAAGGCTGCAGCCAAATACGGGCAAACCAGCTATGATTATTACTGAAGAGATTACGTCACCAGTCGGAGTATGGCTGGTTTGAGCAAAGGCTGACAGCATGCCAATAGCATTCTT
>NW_024737782.1:0-4182 GCF_018991925.1 Homarus americanus
CTGACACTCCCTGGTACACCTCTGACATTCCCAGGTACACCTCTGACACTCTCAGGTATACCTCTGATACTCCCAGGTACACCTCTGACACTCCCAGGTCCGCCTCCGACACTCCCAGGTACAACTCCGACACTCCCAGGAAGACCTCCTTTACTCCTAGGTACACCTCTGACACTCCCAGTTACACCGCTGACAATCCAAGGTACACCTCTGACACTCCCAGGTACCACTCTGATACTCCCAGGTTCACTTCTAACACTCCCAGGTACACCTCCGATACTCCCAGGTACACCTCCGATACTCCCAGTTACACCTCTGACACTCCTAGGTACTCTTCTGACACTTCCTGGTTCACATCTGGGACTCCCAGGTACACCTATGACACTCCTGGTTCACCTCCGATATTCCCAGGTACACCTCCGAAATTCCCAGGTACACCTTTGAGACTCCTAGGTACTTCAATGATACTCCCTGGTATTCCTCTGACATTCCCAGGTATACATCTGATACTCCCAGGTACACCTCTGACACTCCAAGGTACACCTCTGACACTCCCAGGTATACCTCTGATACTCCCAGGTACACCTCTGACACTCCCAGGTCCGCCTCCGACACTCCCAGGTAAAACTCCGACACTCCCAGGTAGACCTCCTTTACTCCTAGGTACACCTCTGACACTCCCAGGTACACCTCTGACACTCCTAGGTATTCCTCTGACACTCCCTGGTACATCTCTCACACTCCCAGGTACACCTCTGACACTGCCAGGTACACTTCTGACAATCCCAGGTACTCCTGTGACACTCCCAGGTACACCTCCGATACTCCCAGGTACACCTTTGAGACTCCCAGGTACTCCACTGACACTCCCTGGTACACCTTTGACATTCCCGGTTACACCTCCGACACTCCCAGTTACACCGCTGACACTCCCAGGTACACCTCTGACACTCCCAGGTACCACTCTGATACTCCCAGGTACACTTCTGACACTCCCAGGTACACCTCCGATACTCCCAGGTACACCTCCGATACTCCCAGTTACACCTCTGACACTCCTAGGTACTCTTCTGACACTCCCTGGTTCACATCGGAGACTCCCAGGTACACCTATGACACTCCCAGGTACACCTCCGATATTCCCAGGTACACCTCCGAAATTCCCAGGTACACCTCCGATACTCCCAGGTGCACCTTTGAGAATTCAGGTACTTCAATGATACTCCCTGGTATACCTCTGACAATCCCAGGTATACATCTGACACTCCCAGGTACACCTCTGACCTCCAGGTACCTCTGACAGCCTCCCAGGTGCACCTTTGACACTCCCAGGTACTCCTGACATTCCTGGTACACCTCTGACACTCCCAGGTACCGCTGATACTCCAAGGTACACCTCCGACACTCCCAGGTACACTTCTCACACTCCCAGGTACACCTCCGACACTCCCAGGTACACCTCTGACAGTCCCAGGTACACCTATGAAACTCCAAGTTAAACCTGTGACACTCCCAGGTACACCTCTGACACTCCCAAGTGCTCCACTGACATTCCGTGGTACACCTCTGACACTCCCAGTTACACGTCCGACACTCCCAGATACACCTCTCACACTCCCAGGTACATCTCGGACACTCCCAGGTACACCTCTGACACTTCCTGGTACACTTCTCACATTCCCAGGTACACCTCCGACACTCCCAGGTACACCGCTGACACTCCAAGGTACACCTCTGACTCTCCCAGGTACGCCTCCGACACTCCCCAGGAACACCTCTCACACTCCCAGGTACACCTCTGATACTCCCAGGTACACCTCTGACACTCCCAGGTACACCTCTGACACTCCCATGTACTCCACTGACATTCCCTGGTACACCTCTGACACTCCCATGTACACGTCCGACACTACCAGATACACCTCTGACACTCCGAGGTACACCTCCGATACTCCTAGGTACACCTCCGATACTCCCAGGTACACCTTTGACACTCCCAGGTACTTCTCTGACACTCCCTGGTTCACCTCTGAGACTTCCAGGTACACCTCTTACACTCCCTGGTACACCTCCGATATTCCCAGGTACACCTCCGATATTCCCAGGTACACCTCCGATACCCCCAGGTACACCTTTGAGACTCCCAGGTACTTCACTGACACTCCCTGGTACACCTCTGACATTCCCAGGTACACCTCTAACACTCCCAGGTATACCTCTGATACTCCCAGGTACACCTCTGACACTCCCAGGTCCGCCTCCGACACTCCCAGGTACACCTCCGAAACTCCCAGGTAAACCTCCTTTACTCCTAGGTACACCTCTGACACTCCCAGGTACACCTCTGACACTCCTAGGTATTCCTCTGACACTCCCTGGTACACCTCTCACACTCCCAGGTACACCTCTGCCACTGCCAGGTACACCTCTGACAATCCCAGGTACTCCTGTGACACTCCCAGGTACACCTCCGATACTCCCAAGTACACCTTTGAGACTCCCAGGTACTCCACTGACACTCCCTGGTACACCTCTGACATTCCCGGTTAAACCTCCGACACTCCCAGTTACACCGCTGACAATCCAAGGTACACCTCTGACACTCCCAGGTACCACTCTGATACTCCCAGGTACACTTCTAACACTTCCAGGTACACCTCCGATACTCCCAGGTACACCTCCGATACTCCCAGTTACACCTCTGATACTCCTAGGTACTCTTCTGACACTTCCTGGTTCACATCTGAGACTCCCAGGTACACCTATGACACTCCTGGTTCACCTCCGATATTCCCAGGTACACCTCCGAAATTCCCAGGTACACCTCCGATACTCCCAGGAACACCTTTGAGACTCCCAGGTACTTCAATGATACTCCCTGGTATTCCTCTGACATTCCCAGGTATACATCTGACACTCCCAGGTACACCTCTGACACTCCAGGTACACCTCCCAGCCTCCCAGGTACACCTCTGACACTCCCAGGTGCTCCACTGACATTTCCTGGTACACCTCTGACACTCCCAGGTACACGTCCGACAGTCCCAGATACACCTGTGACACTCCCAGGTACACCTCTGACACTCCCAGGTACACCTCTGTCACTCCAAGGTACACCTCTGACACTCCGAGGTACACCTCTGACACTCCCAGGTACACCTCTGACACTCCCAGGTACACCTCTGACACTCCCAGGTACACCTCTGACACTCCCAGGTGCTCCACTGACATTTCCTGGTACACCTCTGACACTCCCAGGTACACTTCCGACAGTCCCAGATACACCTGTGAAACTCCCAGGTACACCTCTGACACTCTCAGATACACCTCTGACACTCCCAGGTACTCCACTGACACTCCCTGGTACACCCCTGACACTCCCAGGTGCTCCTCTGACACTCCCAGGTACACCCCAGACACTCCCAGGTACACTTCTCACACTCCTAGGTACACCTCTGACACTCCTAGATATTTCTCTGTCACTCCCTGATACACCTCTAAAACTCAAAGGATATAACGCTGACTCTCCCAGGTACACCGCTCACACTGCCAGGTACACCTAAGACACTGCCAGGTACACCTCAGACACTGCCAGGTACACCTCAGACACTCCAAGGTGCACCTCAGACACTCCAAGGTACATCGCTGACACCCCCAAGTACACCTCTGACACTCCCAAGTACACCTCTGACACTCCCAGGTACACCTCTGACGCTCCAGATACACCTCAGACACTCCCAGGTACACTTCTTACACTCCCAGGTTCACCTCCGACACTCCTAGGTACACCTCTGACACTCCCAGTACACCTCCGACACACTCAGGTACACCTCTGACACTCCCAGGTACACTTTTGACACTCCCAGGTGCACCTCCCCGGCCTCCCAAGTACACCTCCAGCACTCCTCAGGTACCTCCTGGCCTCCCAGGTACACCCCAGACACTCCCAGGTACACTTCTCACACTCCCAGGTACACCTCCGACACTCCCAAGTACACCTCTGACAATTCCAGGTACACCTCTGACACTCCCAGGTACACCTCTGACACTCCCATGTGCACCTTTGACACTCCCAGGTACTCTACTGACATTCCGTGGTACACATCTCACACTCCCAGGTACACCGCTGACACTGCCAAGTATACCTCCGACACTCCCAGGAACACCTCCGACACTCCCAGG
>NW_024737783.1:0-5000 GCF_018991925.1 Homarus americanus
ATTCCGTCTCACCGAGTAAGTAAAAAAACGATCAGAGTAGTGGTATTTCACTGGCGGCCGCCCACACGGAGGCGGAACGACCTCCCACTTATGCTACACCTCTGATGTCTCTCTACAAAATCAGACTAGAGTCAAGCTCAACAGGGTCTTCTTTCCCCGCTGTTTAGTGCAGGCCCGTTCCCCTGCCTGTGGGTTCGCTAGATAGTAGATAGGGACAGTTGGAATCTCGTTAATCCATTCATGCGCGTCACTAATTAGATGACGAGGCATTTGGCTATTTGTCGCTCTAAGTGTAATTATGAGTAATACTAGGCCCTTGCTCCCGGCGCATCACGTGGTGGCGCTCTAAGGTTTTACTTGTTTTAATTTAAAATATATATGTGATGATGAAATTGTGTGTTAATATTCATCAGTGACGGGCATGATGGATTAAACGTTGAGCAGACTCCCAGGTTGTTCAAATCCTGTCTATCATAGAACTCCACAGACAGACACCCCTGTCCCCGCCAGGCTGACGGAAAATCGGAGATTTTCCTGCTGACGTTCCAACGGGCCTGCTCTTTTCTCGTTGGCCTTATTTGAGGTCTGAAATTGCATAGTTGTTAGCAATTTCATCTTTATTGGTGGTATGGTGTAGTCTGTTGGGTGTGTTCACGCTAAGTTGTCGTTGCGTTATGTGTAGATGTAGTGTATACATAAGTAAGAAAATAATTGAAATGAAACATGAATGAGATGGAATGGATGATGATAGTACACAAAGACAAGATTAAAAGAATGTTGGAGTCTAGCTCCCCGTACACGAAGTTTTCTTTAAGCGAGCGCCCCCAAGTGGGGCGTCGGAAGCAAGGTTCCGTCACAGTGAACGCAGTATCTCAGTGGACAGAGCTCTTGGACAAGGAAATGGTGGTACCGCCTTGCTTACGGTGTGACACACGCCCCCAGTGCTCAATGTGGGCGCGTCTGTTAGCTAGCCTGACGCCGACACCCTGAGGGTTCGTAAGATCTTTATTGAGCCCTCTATGGCCATGGTGGTGAGTATAGCAATGCCTGGGCCTCTGATACCCATCTTTCCGAGCAGTTTGGTGGTGGCAGTGCGAATACCACCACGTGCACCGACGGCAGTTCCGAGGAAGGTGATGTCCCCGACTGGGGTCGCCAACTCCCTGCTGACGATATACTCCCTCACTTCTGCCTCATACGCTTGGTATTTGTCGATCTTGAACTGCTCAGCTCTGTGGAGGGCATGTTCGTCGCTCTCGTAGGGTATGCACAGGTCCAGCACTGTGTATCGGCCATTTTTCTGTAGTAGTAGGTCCGGCTTCACGAATGTATGATTTGTTGGTATTCTGGGCTCGGTCTTGACGTCATATCCCTCTCTCTCGAGCCATTGGCCGAGTTTTTTGAGTATCACATCGTGTCTCTTGACTCTGTGGTTCTGAGCTGCCCGACATGACTGCAACAAGTGCATCAGGTCTTCCTGCCCTTCTCCACAGCGTCGACACGTTAGTCTTGTGAGCTCTTCACTTGGCATGCGGCCAATGGCTCTCGAGACTCGGCACGAGATAGATTGTGACCGAAGACGAAGCAGGTCAATTGGCTTCCTCCCTGGTCCAAGATCTTTTTTCAGGACCCCATTGCAGGCCTGTTTCCCATAAAAATTCTCAGCCCCCTTACCTTGCCAGGATTGGCTCCACTCCACCCTCTTCTTCTCCTTAACTTCTTTCTTCATCTGGCGTGTGGTGTTGATGCTAATATGCTCTACCCCGAAGTGCCGCGCCATTGCTGTCACTTCCCTTCCCCAGAGACCTTCGGCTGCAATGAACCTAACGGTCGGATCACTAGAGGTCTGTAGGCGGTGAAGCAATCCCATCTTCATGTGGGTAACGCTCTCAACGAGGCTTGGCACTCCCATTCCCCCATCCTTCAGGGGTAGGCCAATTAGGGCTGTATGAAGAGTGTGAGGAAGGTGAAACCACTGCCTGACACGTAGATTGATCTTTTTGTCCAGGCATCTGAGCAGGTTGAGGGAGCTCGAGCCTTTCACATATTTGTACTGGAGCTTGGGGATGACATGTTGCTTCAGTATTTTCAGTTTCTGTAGGGGCTTGAGAAGACATTTACCAATCCTGTCCATGATGGTTACCAACGCCGCTTTTTCTGAATTGACCTGTCGCCCTGGTTTCTCTAGTCCCGAGGGACCCACTCTTAGTCCGAGGTATTTGACATACTCATCGGGCTGGATGCTCGGAATGGGTATTGCTTCGCCCGTATCTGGGTGTCGTAGGTGGAAGGACGATTCCGTCACTACACGGAGTCTTACCCCATTCCGGCTCCCTGCTGCTCTCTCGAGACTAATCGTGGCGCACTTAGCTGGTTGTGCGGCCAGACCTCTTGCTTGAAGGAAGTCATCTAACATGGCAAGGTTTCTCCTCATACCCAGATTGGACTCAGAGACTACTACCAGGTCATCAGCAAATCCGGTTACTGCAACGTTGGTGTGTTCATCGAAGCGGTAGCCAGTCGCTTGGCCTAGTGATGCCAGGTATTCGTCCACCACTGAACAAAAGAGGAAGGGCGAGAGTGGACAACCCTGTTTAACTCCTCTAGTGATGGAGATAGTCTCTGATTCTTCCCCGTTGACACAGATCTGGGTCTCCAAGTTGTCGTATAAGTCCTGCACAACGCCTAGAATATGCTGTGGTGTATCTAGCCTGCAGAGAGCTCTATTGAGAGAAGAGTGCGAGATGGTGTCGAAGGCCTTTGCAACGTCTATGAAAGCAATATAGACGTTCCTCTTCTCTCTACGGGCGTGTCTGATGATCCCTTCTACGAGTGCGAGGTTTTCCCCGCACCCGTCGACTTCCCGAAAAGCCTTTTGGCTAATGCTGGTGTCCGCATTCTTGCTCAACCTGTGTGCCAGGATCTTGCAATATACCCTAAGGAAGTGTGACCCGATGGTGATGGGTCGCCAGTTGGATGGATTTCCTAAGGGCGACTTCTTGGGGAGCATAGTTGTTCTGCTCACTTTGGTCCATGGGGGAACCCTTGCCAGGTATAGCCACACATTAAAGACCCTGCCCAGAACTCCTGATCCCAGTCTTTGTAGGGCTTTGGAGTCTAACTCTGGGTTTTCAGGGCCTGCTGCCGTCTCAGGTCCTCGTAGTGCTGCCAGAATGTCATTCTTGGAGATTGGCAGGAGAGTGTTTAGCATGTTGTCGTTGCTTTTCCTGGTGTATGGCAAGTTGTCAGGGGGTGATGGTGCAGAGAACCTAGGTCTATATTCGTTGTCAAATTCAGCGACCGTAGGTGTCTCCCCCTCGAATTCAACAGCGTCGATGATCTTCTTAGCAAGCTCTTTGGGGTTTCGTTGGTAGGCCCTTTGTGTACGTGCATACTCCCTCTTCTTCCGCACTTTCCTTGGGAGATGTTGTTCCCTAGGTTGATTGTTGGTGGTGGTACTCCTCCGAGGTTGTCTCCTTCCGGTGAAGAGCCTCGGTCTGTGCTGCCTTAGCGCTGTCTCCAAACCGTCCAGTATTGCACCACAGTCCCCCTCCGTTAGGTCTTCGGGAGCGGGGATGTTGAGCAACACCTGGTTAAGGTCAGAGATTAGCGTGTTAGCCTCCTCCTCCTCCTCACTGAGCGTCCTGAGATACTCCCATAACCTCCTCCTAGCCTCGAGCTCACGGTCCAGTTCTTCTTCTTCAGATTCGCTGGAGGAGTCGTCTGGATCTGATGGGTTGGGGTCGTTCCCTCCTTGGGGGAGGTTTTGGGGGTTCGGGGCGTCGTCGTCACCTAGGTCAGGGTGCGGATGTAGCCTCTGTTGGTTGATGTTCGCAAGGCTTTCTTGTACAGCTGTTTTGTACTTCGGGGTTTTCCTCATTGCTTTGAGCCGTTCTAGGCCAATTGAACCTCCAGGAAGACTTTCCAGCAAGAGCTGGTTGATAAAGGTTGTCTTCCTGCCGGACAGGAGGATCCGTGCTTCTTCTTCTGCAATTAATGCAACCTCTTGAGGTGAGTATGGTACCCTTTTTGCTGGCTTGAGTGTCTTGTTGTACACTTCCTTGTGCATCAGTCGAGTGTGCTGGGTGAGGCCCCTCGCACTCGAAAATGTTCTCCCACACACGTCACACTGATGCATCTTAGGGTCCGCACGAGGTGGTGTCTTGCTGCGATCTTTGGATGGTAGGGTGCAGCTCAGTGTCTCGTCGAAACTATCGGGACAGCTATTTCTACAACATTCAAGGAAATGCTTTTTCACACCTTTCTGGCTTGCTGACTGCCATTTTACAATTGCCACACCTGATGGTCACTACCCGTTGGTGTTTGGCCCGAGCATGCCTGATGTACTTGAGGATGTTGTGGTACACCTTGGTGCAATGGGCACAATTGATTGTAACTAAAGTGCCATAATATTCGATCTCATTCGTTGTTTTGCTAACAGACGCGTCCAGTTGACTTTCACTGGTGTGATTGGGGTGATCCTTGGCTTCTATCTGAACAGAAGCCGTGGTGTCTGAAGGACTTAATGGGCCTGGGGGCTTGCCAGGTTTCCCATCCTTCACCAGAGATACTCCCCTAGAGAGAGCCCCGTCTGACTGGGGCGTACTCTCTCCGAGATACTGCCGTTCCCGGGACGGTGGGGGGTCATGTGGTGCCCCTGCAACCACGGACCCCACCCTCCTGGTGTGGGGACCTCGCACGCCGGCGCAGCCCCCACCCTCCTTCTCCTCCGAACTCACACGTAGTTTGGATAAAAACCGCTTTTGCCGAACAGCTAAGCTGATCGCCCGACTCTCGCCTGTCTTGGAAGCTGAAGGCTCCACTGACGGTGGGCACGGTCCGGTAGTTGCGTTGAACATCAGCTTTGAGTTTGAAAACACACTAACCGCTTATCATAAGATACACGGACTCACAACCTGGATTCTAACAGCTGAATTGCAACTACCTTTAAGAGAGTCATAGTTACTCCCGCCGTTTACCCGCGCTTGGTTGAATTTCTT
>NW_024737783.1:10000-22363 GCF_018991925.1 Homarus americanus
TGATGTAGCGCGGCGTGCGGCCAGAACATCAGGGCATCACAGACCTGTTATTGCTCAATCTCGTGCGGCTAGAATTGCCGCTTATCCCTCTAAGAAGAAGTTGCGAACTGCACACCATTTTCTGGAGATCCGTCGACTACTTAGTAGGCCAGAGTCTCGTTCGTTATCGGAATTAACCAGACAAATCGCTCCACCAACTAAGAACGGCCATGCACCACCACCCACCGAATCGAGAAAGAGCTCTCAATCTGTCAATCCTTCCGGTGTCTGGGCCTGGTGAGGTTTCCCGTGTTGAGTCAAATTAAGCCGCAGGCTCCACTCCTAGTGGTGCCCTTCCGTCAATTCCTTTAAGTTTCAGCTTTGCAACCATACTTCCCCCGGAACCCAAAGACTTTGGTTTCCCGGAAGCTGCCCGCCGGGTCATGGGAATAACGCCGGCGGATCGCTAGTTGGCATCGTTTATGGTTAGAACTGAAACATTATCTGATGGCCCTTGAACCTCAACTTTCGTTCTTGATTAGCGAAAACATCCTTGGCAAATGCTTTCGCAATGGTTCGTCTTGCGACGGTCGAAATTTCACCTCTAAGCGTGCGCTGTCTGAATGCCCGCTGTTCCCGTTGAGTCGTACCTCTGTGGTTCCGAAAACCAACAAAAATAGAACCGGGGTCACTGTTCCATTGTTCCATGCATCACCATTTGGGCCATTCCAAATAGCCTGCTCTGAGCACTCTAATTTTCAAAGTAAACTCTCTCCGGCCCTCGGGACACTAAACATCCCGTGCGAGCAGCGGAAGCGGCTGTTGGTGACCTTGACCGCTTGCAGGCGGTGCACCGTGATCCGAACTGAATCAACTACGAGCTTTTAGCCGCCTTAACTGTATCGCTATTGGAGCTGGAATTACGCTGACTGCTGGCACCAGACTTGCCCTCAATGGATGCTCGTTAAAGAATTTTAAAGTGTACTCATTCGATTCGAGGCCTCGGATGAGACTCACATCGTTATTTTCGTCACACCCTCCCGTGCCGGGAGTGGGTAATTTGCGTGCCTGCTGCCTTCCTTAGATGTGGTAGCCGTTTCTCAGGCTCCCTCTCCGGAATCGAACCCTGATTCCCCGTTACCCGTTATAGCCATTGTAGGCGCATAACCTACAATCGAAAGCTGATAAGGCAGACACTTGAAAGAAGCGGCGCCGGTGCGGAGACCGTGCGCTCAGCCCGAAGTTATTCAGATTCACCACAGGTGGGTTACGGACCGGGGCCCGACCAGTTTTGAACTAATAAAGCGCTCTTCCCTTGCGGTCAGAGACCAATTGCATGTATTAGCTCTAGAATTGCCACAGTTATCCAAGTAAGTGGGTTTACAGATCCAATGAAACATAGCTGATTTAATGAGCCATTCGCGGTTTCGCCTTAAATCGGCTTGTACTTACACATGCATGGCTTAATCTTTGAGACAAGCATATGACTACTGGCAGGATCAACCAGGTAGCTGCTGCTGTTGGCGGCGCCTATCACGGCGGCCAAAATAGTGAGATTGAGAGAGAGGCAGAAGACATTGGGCGAGGGACCGCACGTTGGCCTTAGAGAAATAGCAAACCAGATGATCAGATCTAACTGCACCTTCTCTTGCTATCCTCGGCGCCGGCAGCGCCACCGTGTGTGCCAATCTCCTCCCTTATCCGCTCCTCTTTGCCCCAGCTCCAGCGAGGCAGCCGACATTGGGCGAGGGACCGCACGTTGGCGAATCTCCTCCCTTATCCGCTCCTCTTCTCTTTGCCCCAGCGAGGCAGAAGACATTGGGCGAGGGACCGCACGTTGGCCTTAGAGAAATAGCAAACCAGATGATCAGATCAAACTGCACCTTCTCTCGCTATCCTCGGCGCCGGCAGCGCCACCGTGTGTGCCAATCTCCTCCCTTATCCTCTCCTCTTCTCTTTGCCCCAGCGAGGCAGCCGACATTGGGCGAGGGACCGCACGTTGGCCTTAGAGAAATAGCAAACCAGATGATCAGATCAAACTGCACCTTCTCTTGCTATCCTCGGCGCCGGCAGCGCCACCGTGTGTGCCAATCTCCTCCCTTATCCGCTCCTCTCCTCTTTACCCAGCTCCAGCGAGGCAGCCGACATTGGGCGAGGGACCGCACGTTGGCCAATCTCCTCCCTTATCCGCTCCTCTTCTCTTCTCTTTGCCCCAGCGAGGCATAAGACATTGGGCGAGGGACCGCACATTGGCCAATCTCCTCCTCTCTCTCTTTCTCTTACTGTTTGTGGGGACGTGGGCTCATGAGCGCCGTCGTCGCCCAATATTGGTTAGGTTGTGTATTTCACGGGTGGGAACCGCCATCATCGTTGTTAGGTGATGGGGTAACCCAACGTGTGCTTTGACGAGTTTTGGCTGCTAAACTCTCTTTTTAGTATACTCGGCTCCCAGACTGCGCCCTGGTCGTGTTGAACCATGAGCGTTGTCTATGCACATTTAGGGTAGCCGTTTGCGCGTGGAATAGTGCAATGAATCTCGGTCAAGAGACGGTTGGGCGCTGCATTGAAGGCCGGCACAGACGCGAAGACGGGGTGATCAGCCAACGCAAGTCCGCTAAGTTGGGCAGACAGCAAGGCGAAGGGGAGCCCCGTTCCGGACTGAAAGGCCGCAGCATATGCTGTGACGGAAACTGGTAGGGTGGCGACGTGTGCGCCGAGAGAAGAGAGAAGCGGGTAAATAATGTCAAACGGAAGAGGGCCTGGCAAAGTGCGGTGATGGGCGCGACTCTCGCCATAAGCGCTCTTTTGCCGTTATGATCATCAGAGACTAAAATCTCTCTCTCTCCTTCTGCTCCAGCCATTGCAGGGCAGGGAAGCGACGGCAATTTTGGTTGTTGTTTTTGAATGCCGCGCTTTGCTTCGCAGAGGCGCCGAAGCGCTCCGCTGGGGGCGGAAGATATTTCACACCGAATATGTGTGTGAAGGCACCCTCTCCCCTTAATATAGTGAAATAGTGCAATCCAGCATACAAGGTCGGACGATAGGACATTCACCGTACCGCACCTCGAGAGTGGATGTTGGGTAAGGTTAAAACCGGACTGTTCGCAGACAGCCGAATAACCCGGTTCAGGACTAATTGGTGGATGCAACATCATGATGATGCTGCTGCTGTCGCGGAAACCGCAGTGGCGACGTGAGAGAGTAATAATGTTCAATAGGGAGAGCGACCTGGCTAGTGTAATTGATAGATCGCGAGCCTACTCGCCATTAGCCCGCTCCACTGCCATTCCTCTGACCCAATGAGACTATTCTCTCTCTCGCTCTCCTTCTGCTCCAGCCATTGCAGGGCAGGGAGAGGAAATCGACAGCAATTTTGGTTGTTGTTTTTGAATGCCGCGTTTTGCTTCGCAGAGGCGCCGAAGCGCTCCGCTGGGGGGCGGAAGATATTTCACATCGAATATGTGTGTGAAGGCACCCTCTCCCCTTAATATAGTGAAATAGTGCAATCCAGCATACAAGAGCGGACGATAGGACAGTCACCGTACCGCACCTCGAGAGTGGAAGTTGTTTGATCGTTTGTTAGGCAAGGTTAAAACCTGACTGTTCGCGAACAGCCGAATAACCCAGTTCCGGACTTACAATAGACGCAACATCATGATGCTGCTGCTGTCGCGGAAACCGTGGTGGCGACGTGCGCGCCGAGAGAGTAATAATGTTCAATTGGGAGACAGACCTGGCTAGTGAAATTCATAGATCGCGCTCCACTGCCATTCCTCCAGCCCCATGGACTAACACCTCTCTTTACCTGCTGCTGCTGCTGCTCAACCAGCCGACCACGGGGGCAGGAAGGCGCGCTTTTGGTTGTTGTTTTTGAATGCGCGCTTTGCTTCGCAGAGGCGCCGGCTTCCGCACTGGGGGCGGAAGATATTTACCGAATGGGTGTTGTGAAGGCACCCTCATAATGAGTGAGAAATAGTGCGATCTGGCATACAGAGCGGACGATGGGACGGTCGTACCGCACCTCCGGGGAATTCAAGGAAGTTGTTTGATCGTTTGTTAGGCAAGGTTAAAACCCGACTGCTGCTTACGAACAGCCGAAATAACCCGGTTCCGGACTGCACAACCAGACGCAACATGATGCTGCTGCTGTCGCGGGGGCGCCGTGGTGGCGACGTGTGCGCCGAGAGAGTAATATGTTCGGTGGGGAGACAGACCTGGCTAGTGAAATTCATAGATCGCGCTCCACTGCCATTCCTCTGACCCCATGGGACTATTTTCTCTCTCTCTTCTTCTCTTTCTGCTGCTCAGCCATTGCAGGGCAGGGAAGGGGAAAAGCGGCAGCAACTTTGGTTGTTGTTTTGAATGCCGCGCGCTTTGCTTCGCAGAAGCGCGAAGCGCTCGCTGGGGCGGCTGCAGAATAGGTGTGTGAAGGCACCTCTCCCCTTAATATAGTGAAATGGTGCAATCGGCATACAAGAGCGGACGATAGGACAGTCACCGTACCGCACCTCGAGTGGAGTTGTTTTGATCGTTTGTTGAACTGAGTTAAAAACCCGACTGTTCGCGAACAGCCAATCTGCCCGGTTCCGGACTTACATAATGAGCCGCAACATCATGATGGCTGCTGCTGTCGCGACGTGGTGGCGACGCGTGTGCGCCGAGGTAATAATGTTCGGTGGGAGACAGACCTGGCTGAGTGGCAATTCATAGATCAGCATCTGTTCCTCTGACCCCATGAGACTATTTTCTCTCTCTTCTTATAAAGCATTTGCGAGCAGGGAAGGGAAAGCGACAGCAATTTTGGTTGTTGTTTTTGAATGCCGCGCTTTGCTTCGCAGAGGCGCCGAAGCGCTCCGCTGGGGGGCGGAAGATATTTCACACCGAATATGTGTGCGAAGGCACCCTCTCCCCTTAATATAGTGAAATAGTGCAATCGAACATATAAGGGCGGACGTTTTCATCACCGTCTCCCACTCGGTGTGTGTGCAGATTCTCGGATCATTTTGTAAAGTATGCTCGACCCCCGATTGACTTTGACGGTCTCCCATTCGGGTGTGCAAGTTTCTGTAGTATGCTATCAAATCGACCCCCGATTGACTTTGACGGTCTCCCATTCGGGTGTGCAAGTTTCTGTAGTATGCTATCAAATCGACCCCCGATTGACTTTGACGGTCTCCCATTCGGGTGTGCAAGTTTCTGTAGTATGCTATTAAATCGACCCCCGATTGACTTTGAAGGTCTCCCATTCGGGTGTGCAAGTTTCTGTAGTATGCTATTAAATCGACCCCCGATTGACTTTCTTTTGTCTCTGGCCAGATTGGCTGAAAGTTCTGTAGTATGCTTTCATTAAATCGACTGATTGACTTTCCTGTCTCCCATTCCAGATTGTGCAAGTTTCTTGTAGTATGCTATCAAATCGACCCCCGATTGAAACTGACGGTCTCCCATTCAGATTATTTGGTTCTGTAGTATGCTTTATCAAATCGACCCCGATTGACTTTGACGGTCTCCCATTCGGGTGTGCAAGTTTCTGTAGTATGCTATTAAATCGACCCCCGATTGACTTTGACTGTCTCCCATTCGGGTGTGCAAGTTCTCTGTAGTATGCTATCAAATCGACCCCCGATTGACTTTGACGGTCTCCCATTCAGGTGTGCAAGTTCTCTGTAGTATGCTATCAAATCGACCCCCGATTCACTTTGACGGTCTCCCATGCGGGTGTGGAACTTCTCTGGCATGTTGTATAATATGACCGAGGTGCCCCTACCCCTTACTATAGTGAAATAGTGCCATCCAGTGTACAAGGGCGGACGCTTTCATCACCGTATCCCACTCGGTGTGTGCACATTCTCGGATCATTTTGTATAGTATGCTATTAAATCGACCCTCGATTGACTCTGACGGTCTCCCATTCGGGTGTGCAAGTTTCTGTAGTATGCTATTAAATCGACCCCCGATTGACTTTGACTGGCTCCCATTCGGGTGTGCAAGTTTCTGTAGTATGCTATCAAATCGACCCCCGATTGACTTTGACGGTCTCCCATTCGGGTGTGCAAGTTTCTGTAGTATGCTATCAAATCGACCCCCGATTGACTTTGACGGTCTCCCATTCGGGTGTGCAAGTTTCTGTAGTATGCTATTAAATCGACCCCCGATTAACTTTGACTGTCTCCCATTCGGGTGTGCAAATTTCTGTAGTATGCTATTAAATCGACCCCCGATTGACTTTGACTGTCTCCCATTCGGGTGTGCAAGTTCTCTGAAGTAATCTATCAAATCGACCCCGATTGGCTTTGACGGTCCCATTCGGGTGTGCAGAAGTTTCTGCGAAGTATGCTGTTAAATCGCTTTGATTGACTTTGACGGTCTCCCATTGATTGTGCAAGTTTCTGTAGTATATATTAAAATCGACCCCCCGATTGGCTTTGACTGTCTCCCATTCCGGGTGTATTGCAAGATTTCTGTAAAATGCTATCAAAATCGACCCCCGATTGACTTTGACGATTCTCCCCGTTATTCAGGTGTGCAAGTTTCTGTAATGCTATTAAATCGACCCCCGATTGACTTTGACGGTCTCCCCGTTATTCGGGTGTGCAGAGATTTCTGTAGTATGCTATTAAATGTTTGATTGACTTTGACGGTCTCCCATTCAGCGGGTGTGCAAGTTTTTTCTGCTGGTATGCTAGCTAAATCGACCCCGATTGACTTTGACTATCCTCCCAAACTCGGGTGTGCAAGTTTCTGTAGTATGCTATCAGGAAACCGACCCACGATTGACTTGACAGTCTCCCCGGTATTCAGATTGTGCAAGTTTCTGTGGTATGCTATTAAATCGACTGGTTGACTTTGACGGTCTCATTCGGGTGTGCAAGAAGTTTTCTGTAGTATGCTATTAAATCGACCCCGATTGACATTTATCTCCCATTCGGGTGTGCAAGTTTCTGTAGTATGCTATCAAATCGACCCCGATTGACTTTGACGGTCCCATTCAGGTGTGCAAGTTTCTCAGCAGTATGCTATTAAATCGACCCCTGATTAGGCTTTGACGGTCTCCCATTCAGGTGTACCAAAGTTTTCTGTGGTATGCTGTAAATCGACCCCGGTCAAGCTTTGACTGTCTCCCATTCGGGTGTGCAAGTTTCTGTAGTATGCTCTTAAATCGACCCCCGATTGACTGTGACGGTCTCCCATTCGGGTGTGCAAGTTTCTGTAGTATGCTATTAAATCGACCCCCGATTGACTTTGACTGTCTCCCATTCAGGTGTGCAAGTTTCTGTAGTATGCTATTAAATCAACCCCCGATTGACTTTGACTGTCTCCCATTCGGGTGTACAAGTTTCTCTAGTATGCTATTAAATCGACCCCCGATTGACTTTGACTGTCTCCCATTCGGGTGTGCAAGTTTCTGTAGTATGCTATCAAATCGACCCCCGATTGACTTTGACGGTCTCCCATTCGGGTGTGCAAGTTTCTGTAGTATGCTATTAAATCGACCCCCGATTGACTTTGACGGTCTCCCATTCGGGTGTGCAAGTTTCTGTAGTATGCTATTAAATCGACCCCCGATTGACTTTCACTGTCTCCCATTCGGGTGTGCAAGTTTCTGTAGTATGCTATCAAATCGACCCCCGATTGACTTTGACGGTCTCCCATTCGGGTGTGCAAGTTTCTGTAGTATGCTATTAAATCGACCCCCGATTGACTTTGACGGTCTCCCATTCGGGTGTGCAAGTTTCTGTGGTATGCTATCAAATCGATCCCCGATTGACTTTGACGGTCTCCCATTCGGGTGTGCAAGTTTCTGTAGTATGCTATCAAATCGACCCCCGATTGACTTTGACGGTCTCCCATTCGGGTGTGCAAGTTTCTGTAGTATGCTATTAAATCGACCCCCGATTGACTTTGACGGTCTCCCATTCGGGTGTGCAAGTTTCTGTAGTATGCTATTAAATCGACCCCCGATTGACTTGACGGTCTCCCATGCGGGTGTGCAAGTTTCTGTAGTATGCTATCAAATCGACCCCCGATTGACTTTGACGGTCTCCCATTCGGGTGTGCAAGTTTCTGTAGTATGCTATCAAATCGACCCCCGATTGACTTTGACGGTCTCCCATTCGGGTGTGCAAGTTTCTGTAGTATGCTATTAAATCGACCCCCGATTGACTTTGACGGTCTCCCATTCGGGTGTGCAAGTTCTCTTGGTGCATTTGAAGTATGAGTTGAGTTTAATGAAGTTGATTTCGTCATAGGCACGGTGCTGTGCTGTGCTGTGCCATCGACAACACCAATAAGGAAGGGGCATCTATTTTTACTTAGGCTAGCATACCTAAGTTAAAGCAAACTCCCCTTGCCAATACAAGAAGGAAGAGGATTTCTTATAGTCTAATAAACAATTCATCATGACCAAATACAGTATCTAACACAGGGGGTCCGGGGGCGCAGCCCCCGGTTAGCAACTAACCATTTGATTGCATTATCTCTGAGAATAGTTAGCAATTATCCATTTGATTGCATTATCCCAGGTTAAGGGGGGTTGTGTGTGGTTCCATATCACCAGATTTATTAAAAAACTCTACGTCAGGCTAAACAGTTTAGGCTAGATAGTACGATACGATACGAAGTCATTAGTTAAGAGGTGAAAGAAGATTATTAGGAATTGAAGAAAAAGGTGGTGAAACTGAAATACAGTAGGAGTAGAAAGAATCTGGGCTCAACCAGATCGCTTCATCTTTCTTATTGGTGTTTTGTCTTTGTTCTGCTCCCTTGGGTCGTCAGACCTTTGTATTAATATTGGTTTATTTATATAATGCTGCTTATTATTATTATTTTTGTTATTGTTGGAGTTAGTGAGCCCGCCCAGGTCCTTGTGTAACTGGGAGGGTAGTCACATTTTTTTTTGGTGTTAGTTAAGTGTTAGTTGTGTTAGTCTAAAGGTACACTGTATGCCAGGTTCTTAGTGGAGCTGGTTGGTCACTCTCATCTTTATTCCTCTAGTAATGTTTTATGTAGTATGCTATTAAATCGACCCCCGATTGACTTTGACGGTCTCCCATTCGGGTGTGCAAGTTTCTGTAGTATGCTATTAAATCGACCCCCGATTGACTTTGACGGTCTCCCA
Organism: Homarus americanus; assembly: GCF_018991925.1. Classification (NCBI taxonomy): domain Eukaryota; kingdom Metazoa; phylum Arthropoda; class Malacostraca; order Decapoda; family Nephropidae; genus Homarus; species Homarus americanus. The sequence continues at coordinate 19,098 of NW_024737783.1, forward strand.
TTCGGGTGTGCAAGTTTCTGTAGTATGCTATTAAATCGACCCCTGATTGACTTTGACGGTCTCCCATTCGGGTGTGCAAGTTTCTGTAGTATGCTATCAAATCGACCCCGATTGACTTTGACGGTCTCCATTCGGGTGTGCAAGTTTCTGTAGTATGCTATCAAATCGACCCCCGATTGACTTTGACGGTCTCCCATTCGGGTGTGCAAGTTTCTGTAGTATGCTATTAAATCGACCCCCGATTGACTTTGACGGTCTCCCATTCGGGTGTGCAAGTTCTCTTGGTGCATTTGAAGTATGAGTTGAGTTTAATGAAGTTGATTTCGTCATAGGCACGGTGCTGTGCTGTGCTGTGCCATCGACAACACCAATAAGGAAGGGGCATCTATTTTTACTTAGGCTAGCATACCTAAGTTAAAGCAAACTCCCCTTGCCAATACAAGAAGGAAGAGGATTTCTTATAGTCTAATAAACAATTCATCATGACCAAATACAGTATCTAACACAGGGGGTCCGGGGGCGCAGCCCCCGGTTAGCAACTAACCATTTGATTGCATTATCTCTGAGAATAGTTAGCAATTATCCATTTGATTGCATTATCCCAGGTTAAGGGGGGTTGTGTGTGGTTCCATATCACCAGATTTATTAAAAAACTCTACGTCAGGCTAAACAGTTTAGGCTAGATAGTACGATACGATACGAAGTCATTAGTTAAGAGGTGAAAGAAGATTATTAGGAATTGAAGAAAAGGTGGTGAAACTGAAATACAGTAGGAGTAGAAAGAATCTGGGCTCAACCAGATCGCTTCATCTTTCTTATTGGTGTTTTGTCTTTGTTCTGCTCCCTTGGGTCGTCAGACCTTTGTATTAATATTGGTTTATTTATATAATGCTGCTTATTATTATTATTTTTGTTATTGTTGGAGTTAGTGAGCCCGCCCAGTTCCTTGTGTAACTGGGAGGGTAGTCACATTTTTTTTTGGTGTTAGTTATGTGTTAGTTGTGTTAGTCTAAAGGTACACTGTGCCAGGTTCTTAGTGGAGCTGGTTGGTCACTCTCATCTTTATTCTCTAATGATATTTTATGTAGTATGCACAATAAATCGACCCCCGATTGACTTTGACGGTCTCCCATTCGGGTGTGCAAGTTTCTGTAGTATGCGCTATTAAATCGACCCACCCGATTGACTGACGGTCTCCCCATTCGGGTGTGCAGGATTTCTGGTATGCTATTAAATCGACCCCCGATTGACTTTGACGGTCTCTCCCCGTTAGTTGTGCAAGTTTCTGTAGTATGCTATCAAATCGACCCCCGATTGGCTTTGACGGAGTCTCCCATTCGGTGTGCAGGATTTCTGCTTAGTATGCTATCGAATCGACCCCCGATTGACTTTGACGGTCTCCCATTCGGGTGTGCAAGTTTCTGTAGTATGCTATTAAATCGGCCCCCGATTGACTTTGACGGTCTCCCATTCGGGTGTGCAAGTTCTCTTGGTGCATTTGAAGTATGAGTTGAGTTTAATGAAGTTGATTTCGTCATAGGCACGGTGCTGTGCTGTGCTGTGCCATCGACAACACCAATAAGGAAGGGGCATCTATTTTTACTTAGGCTAGCATACCTAAGTTAAAGCAAACTCCCCTTGCCAATACAAGAAGGAAGAGGATTTCTTATAGTCTAATAAACAATTCATCATGACCAAATACAGTATCTAACAAAGGGGGTCCGGGGGCGCAGCCCCCGGTTAGCAACTAACCATTTGATTGCATTATCTCTGAGAATAGTTAGCAATTATCCATTTGATTGCATTATCCCAGGTTAAAGGGGGTTGTGTGTGGTTCCATATCACCAGATTTATTAAAAAACTCTACGTCAGGCTAAACAGTTTAGGCTAGATAGTACGATACGATACGAAGTCATTAGTTAAGAGGTGAAAGAAGATTATTAGGAATTGAAGAAAAAGGTGGTGAAACTGAAATACAGTAGGAGTAGAAAGAATCTGGGCTCAACCAGATCGCTTCATCTTTCTTATTGGTGTTTTGTCTTTGTTCTGCTCCCTTGGGTCGTCAGACCTTTGTAATAATATTGGTTTATTTATATAATGCTGCTTATTATTATTATTTTTGTTATTGTTGGAGTTAGTGAGCCCGCCCAGGTCCTTGTGTAACTGGGAGGGTAGTCACATTTTTTTTTGGTGTTAGTTAAGTGTTAGTTGTGTTAGTCTAAAGGTACACTGTATGCCAGGTTCTTAGTGGAGCTGGTTGGTCACTCTCATCTTTATTCCTCTAGTAATGTTTTATATGGTATGCTATTAAATCTGACCCCGATTGACTTTGACGGTCTCTTGTTCGGGTGTGCAAGTTTCTGTAGTATGCTATTAAATCGACCCCCGATTGACTTTGACTGTCTCCCATTCGGGTGTGCAAGTTCCTGTAGTATGCTATCAAATCGACCCTCGATTGACTTTGACGGTCTCCCATTCAGGTGTGCAAGTTTCTGTAGTATGCTATTAAATCGACCCCCGATTGACTTTGACGGTCTCCCATTCTGGTGTGCAAGTTTCTGTGGTATGCTATCAAATCGATCCCCGATTGACTTTGACGGTCTCTCATGCGGGTGTGGAACTTCTCTGGTATGCTATTAAATCGACCCCCGATTGACTGACGGTCTCCCATTCGGTGTATTACAGGATTCTCTTGGTGCATTTTGAAGTATGAGTTGAGTTTAATGAAGTTGATTTCGTCATAGGCACAGTGCTGTGCTGTGCTGTATATCGACAACACCATGGAAAGGGCATCTCTATTTTTTGCCAATTTAGCATATACTAAGTTAAAAGCAAACTCCTTGCCAATACAAGAAGGGAAAGTTTCTTATAGTCTAATGACAATTCATCATGACCAAATACAGTATCTAACACAGGGGGGCCGGGGGCGCAGCCCCCGGTTAGCAACTAACCATTTGATTGCATTATCTCTGAGAATAGTTAGCAATTATCCATTTGATTGCATTATCCCAGGTTAAGGGGGGTTGTGTGTGGTTCCATATCACCAGATTTATTAAAAAACTCTACGTCAGGCTAAACAGTTTAGGCTAGATGGTACGATACGATACGAAGTCATTAGTTAAGAGGTGAAAGAAGATTATTAGGAATTGAAGAAAAAGGTGGTGAAACTGAAATACAGTAGGAGTAGAAAGAATCTGGGCTCAACCAGATCGCTTCATCTTTCTTATTGGTGTTTTGTCTTTGTTCTGCTCCCTTGGGTCGTCAGA
>NW_024737784.1:0-1359 GCF_018991925.1 Homarus americanus
TTATCGACTTTTTGGGAAAGTAGATTTCGTATTTTCGAAATATTACCTAATTTTGGGAAGTAACACAGAAAAACGGAAATTTGTATCATAAAATGGGAAATATCTACTTTCCGCGAAAGCTTCTTAGATAACCAACTTCCGAAAATAGATTATCATCAGAAAACGGGAAATTTGTATCATAAAAATGGAATATCGATTCTTCCGCGAAAGTTGGTTAGATAACCAACTTTCCCGAAAATAGTTATCATAGAAACGGGAAATTATCATAACAAATGGGAAATATCTACTTTCCGCGAAAGTTTCTAGATAACCAACTTTCCGAAAATAGATTATCATAGAAACGGGAAATTTGTATCATAAAAATGGGAAATATCTACTTTCCGCGAAAGTTTTTAGATAACCAACTTTCCCGAAAATAGATTATCATAAAAAAACGGAAATTTGTATCATAAAAATGGAAATATCGATCTTCCGGGAAAGTTGTTAGATAACCAACTTTCCCGAAAATAGATTATCATAGAAAACGAGAAATTTGTATATAAAAATGGAAATATCTACTTTCCGAAAGTATCACTTCCCGAAAGTAGATAGATTTTCAATAAAGTAGATTATCGACTTTGGGAAAGTAGATTTTCGTATTGGGAAATATTACCTAATTTTGGGAAGTAGATTATCATAGAAAACGAAATTTGTATCACAAAAAATGGGAAATATCTACTTTCCGGAAAGTTGATAGATAACCAAATTTGCCGAAAATAGATTATCATAGAAAACGGGAAATTTGTATCATAAAAAATGGGGAAATATCTACTTTCCACGAAAGTTTTAGATAACCAACTTTCCCGCAAATAGATTCATAGAAAACGGAAATTTGATCATAAAAAATGGGAATATCGATTTTCCGGGAAAGTTGGAGATAACCAACTTTTCCCGAAAATAGATTATCATAGAAAACGAGAAATTTGTATCATAAAATGGGAAATATCTACTAGGAAAGTTGGTTATCTACTCGAAAAGTATAGATTTTCTAATTTTCGGGAAAGTAGATTATCGACTTTGGAAAGTAGATTTTCGTATTTCGTGGAAATATTACCTAATTTTTAAGAGATTATCATACAAAAAGGAAATTTGTATCATAAAAATGGGAAATATCTACTTTCCGGGAAAGTTATTAGATAAACCAAATTTGCCGAAAATAGATTATCATAGAAAACGGAAATTTGTATCATAAAAAATGGGAAATATCTACTTTCCGCGAAAGTTTTAGATAACCAACTTTCCCGGAAAATAGATTATCATAGAAAACGAAATTTGTATCATAAAAATGGGAAATATCTACTTTCCATGAAAGTTTCTAGA
>NW_024737785.1:0-30698 GCF_018991925.1 Homarus americanus
GTCTCTGCCTTCTCTTTGACACCTGAACAGCAGCAACACAGTATTCTTCTCCACTTAAAGGCAGCAGCGCAGTTTCCTTTTCTACTTAAAGTTAGCAGCACAGTTTCCCTCTTTACTTAAAGGCAGCACAGAGTTTCCCTCTCCAGTTAAATTTCATTTTCCAACTGGGTCTAGAACAACCACAGCTTCTCCGTCAACCCAAAAGACTCGGAGATCGAATGAAACCAATAGACTTACCATTGGCAGTTTCTTCCCCATACCGAAAAAATTTCCAGGGAGGTCTGTCGACGAAGTCCTGATTGGTAAACGCGTCTTTGTTCAGCTGGTGGTCGTGGAGCATCACAATTACCTGCGTCCCGAATCTCCATCTGCCAATAAAAGGGTGTTTTGTAAAGTATTCATGAGGCACGAAACAAAAACGATGATTTTTTCTACTTCGTCGTACTAATCAACTACTAAACATATTTTCCTCTCCTATCTTGACTTCTCATTTGAGAAAATGCCACCTAGTGGACTCAAAAGACACTGTGCGCCTTCTGTGACTAAAAAAGTTAGACTTAATATTAATTCAATACAATTCTCTTTGTGATATTACCACCACATAATGGGTGTTGCTACATGAAATGCCTTTATATGCATAATATATTTACCCAAAGGAAAACAAGATACTGTATTTGGTTTAACATTTCGCTCCTCACAGTAAAACTGGTAAATATATTATCAGTGCCACTATTGTCTCTGCTCAAGTCGCAAAGATGATCCATTATTTTGCATTTCAAATTATTTAGAGATTCACCGGTAACCTAAAAAAATAAGCACAAAATCGAACAGTTCATATGGACATTTCTCCACATCATATTGTTATGCCAAGACATAATTTTCTATCCCAAACAGCAGATATTTTGGCAAGTTTAGGGAGATTTTCTAGAATGTATTGCATCATTTTTGTTATGATTTGCTTACATACAATAAGCCTAGATCATTCTAGAGCTCTCCGGGCATATCTATCTCCTGCCGACTAGCAACAGAAAAATGTCACTAGAATGCCCTAGGCGTCTCACGAGACATATATATAAACACCCACGAACTGCCTAGAAGAACAAGACCCACTTTACACATATATGAGAACAAATAACATCACCACTTAACAAACATAAATTAACACACATTACACTGATGAATACCTAGCTAGCTTAGCATCCCCCCCCCAACCTCCCTTGAGTGGGAGGGCGTCTGCTGTGTGTGGCCATCACCCCAACCAATCAACTCGTCTCAGCTATCACCCCCTACTACTTTACTTACCGTTCTATGCTCTCCCTCTCTCTCTCCTCTCCTCTCCCAGGACAATGTCATTTGCCACTATACTTCATTATTATCATCATCAGAAAGTAAGTCGCCTGTTTCTGTTCAGAGTGTAAAGTACACTCGGAAACCATAATCTCTAGCCCACCTGGGTCGGTACTGGAGGTTGGAACAGTGTCCTTTCTGGACGGGGGCCCCACTCTAACTATCACGAGGCAACACACACACGAACACACACAGTCATAGTACGGCTGTATAGATAACAATATGTATAAATATTGTATATGGCATTTTATACTCTGCATTATCTTTATTATAAATGAACATGAAGAAAAAATACCATAGGTGGTAGATCAGTACCAATCTTGCCTCACAAGCAAGATATCACGGGTTCAATTCCCGGGCCGGCGGAAGTTGTTTGGACACTCTTTCTAGTCCCCTTGGTCCCTGTTCACCTAGTAGCAAAGTCGGTACCTGCGGTAAATCGAAAGTTGCGAATTCGTATTCAGGGACAAGTTGTTCGAGCTTCCAATAACTTGCTTAGACATAAACCATTGACTCTTCAGGCTTCTACGCCCTCAACTCTTCAGACTTTTACGCCCTCGACTCTTCAAGCTTTTACACCCTTAACTCATGAGACATAAGGCAAGCATGAACTTAGCATGCTTCCCTGTTGGGCGCTGTAAACGCTTCTGCGCTTCACCTTACACAAGGATGTAGGGGGGTGCCCAATAAATGTAAAAAAACAAATCAGGACTTCACCAGCCAGGATTCGAACCCTTGCCCTCTGCTTGTGACCAGGGATTGCTGGATTCGGTAAAATGCCTACTCTCCGACCATATAGTTGGCATGGGCAATCCCCAGTGGAGGTTCACGGCACTGATGGTAGCACGATAGAACAGGCTTTGTGTCAAGTGTGTATATATATACATATATATATATATATATATTTATATAAATATATATAAATATATATAAATATATATATATATATATATATATATATATATATATATATATATATATATATATATATATATATATATATATATATATATATATATATATATGCTGATAACCACAAGGAAAGAAGAAAACACGAAGTTCCCAAGCGCTTTCGTGTAATTCACATCTTCAGGGGTGAGTACAGACTAGAGAGAGAAATACAAATCAAGGTGTATATATACAGAGGAGGGTGAGCCCAGGCCCACAATGGTCAGGTATTAGGTAATGACCCTGTATGTATATTATGTATGCTGGATTATATATTATGTATGTATATTATGTATGTGCTCCATTTATGTACTATTTATTCAGCCTAGCTAGCAGTGTGTGGCAATGTATTTAAGATGTCCCACATGCTTAATTAATGTGCCTGGCGACGTATGGAAGCTGCTAATGTATCACTTGCCATACGTCGTCTATAGAGCAGTTGACAAGCAGCCAGGTTGAGGAGAGCACTACTTCCCTCTGTGTACATATCTCTTATCCAGTAAATCGAACCTACAAAATCTATGCAGGTGTTTGTGTTCGCTCCTGTATATTGAACTTATTACCCAGAACATAACATGGCGCAATGCGTACTTTTACTGGATAATTACGAGTGATAGTGCGAAGTTTGTGGAAAGCCGGCTTATGGACCCCTTGCCCTGTGTCAACCGCCGCCCGCCACCCGTCCTCGAAGAATTTAGCAACTTTGAGCAGTGTCAGTGACAGTGATTTTCTGTGAAGTGTTTAGTGCATTGTGTGTTTCGTGCCATTCATGTGTGACCTTGTTCTAAAGGATTCCCAAGGTATACGGCATGTTCTGGGCATTTGTGGGGGGTAGAGTTCAGTGCACCCTCCTCTGACCGCGTCCAGAGGGTAACTGGCGACTGACTGTGAGTCGCCGCCTCTCCCTCCACCCCCTCACAGCGTCGTCTCCACACCCCTTCACAGCTCGAGGAGACCGCTCTCACTGCCCGCGCGCACACACACATACATGTACTAACACTCACTGACCGCGGCGGCTCCCTTATATATATTTTATATATATAACCTACTTATCTGTGTATTTAATTAATTTTTTGTCTGAAATCTTGTTGATACGACGGGCTGACCGGTCAACACTGATTTAAGACACAGTACACAGATGAAGTAGTTATGTCTCATGCCTTACGTAGCCGTGGACCCAGCGTCTGGATGAGTCAGGCGGATGATAGCTCCGCAGAGATGGATGACATGGCTGACCACGACGCTCCAGCTCCCACAACATCGCGCAGCCCTTCACCTCGATATTCAGCGTTGTCTCCAGAGATAATTGCTTTAATGAAGTTTATGAGAGATGAAAGGCGCGAGGATGAAGCTAACAGACGTGTGGCGGATGAACACAGAAGGCAAGCAGAGGCAGAGAGAGACCACCAACGGAGATTGGAAGACAGTGCACGCTTTGAAGCCTTGATATCTCGCCTCACTGTTAACCAAGCCCCTGGCTCTAACACTGCCTCGGTACTGAATGGTTCAGATACCTCATCAATGCTTCCTTCACGCCCCCCAGCCCCACCTAAAGCAGCAGCTCAAACACCGCCCATCTTGAAGCCTGATGTGAATTTCCAGACTTTTCGTGAATGGCGGCGACGGTGGACTGATTATTCTACAATGGTGGATCTCCAGAGTTTGTCACAGCCTAAACAACTCATCCAGCTGCGTATGTGCCTGTCCTTGGAAATTCAGCGTGTCTTAGAACATACGTTGCAGGTACCTCCGACCTCTTCGCTGTCTGTAGAGGAGGTACTGGACATTCTACAACGGCACATCAAAGGACAGCAGAATGAAGCTCTGCGCAGGAGGGAATTGTTTAGCTGCAGACAGATGGAGGGTGAGACTTTTGACGCCTTTTATGTACGACTTAAGAGAGCCTCGGAAGAGGTAGATATATGTCTAGGCCACCACCAGCAGTGCGAGGAGACCCAGTTGAAGCAGGTGATCCTGATGGGTGTTAAGGACGAGGAACTTGTCCAACGGCTCACCTCCCTCGACTCTTCCTCTTCTCTCAACGATGTGTTGACGATATGTCGCTCCTATGAGGCTGCCAGGTGTGCCACCTCTGCCATCCGAGCTCCCCCTACAGCTGTACGCGCTGTGTCCCGGTACAAGAAGGACAAGAAGTCTGCTCCTACGCCTGCGCCCACCACGTCCACGCCCTGTTCATTTTGTAACAACTGTGGTAAGCAGCACGGAACACAGGTGTGTCCAGCTGCTGAGTCTACCTGTAACAGTTGTGACCGTAAGGGGCACTGGTCACTCACAGTACGGTGCCAAGCCAAGTACGTCCAGTGCAATGTGTGCGGTCGTCTGGGCCACTATGACAAGTGTTGCCCTTCCAACAAACCCAAGGGACAGCGTCGGCGGAAGCTTCAGCTCCCTTCCACCAGAGAGGGCCGCCCACAGTCTTCCAATCAGAAGCATGACGACCCTGGACAACGCTCGAGCCATATTAGGAATGAGTGCTCCCCCCCGCGTCCCAGGACCAAAGTCCCCCAGTACATCAGTGTCATTGTGACCTACCGCAGTGTGTCATCCCGTCTTCAGATGTTGCCCGACACCGGCGCTGATGCTACAGTCATCGGTCCCCAGCATTTGCAATGCTTGGGGCTCTCTCCCAGTGATCTAGGACCGCCCCCCAAGGATCTCCGCTTTATGGCAGATGATTCACAGATGACCCCAGCCCTGGGTTCACTCCAAGCACAAGTCACCTTTGGCAACAGGTCGTGTCAAGCCTGGATTGATGTGCATAACGGTGTCCCGACTCCTTTGCTGTCTTACAGACATTGTCAAGAGTTGGCCATCATCTCCCAGGACTTCCCCAAACCTATTCTTGAGGTAAAACACGCCAACAGGGTGCAAAAAGGGAGCAGCAACGACCCTGCTGCCGCCCTACCCCTGCCTCTTGCCAGTGACACCTCTCCTTCGGATGCTCGGAAGTACTTCCTGAAGGAATTCAGCGACGTTCTGGTGACCAAGTCCGCTCTGGAATCCAAGCCTCTCAAGAAGATGGCAGGTCCCCCCATGAGGATCCACCTGAGGGACGACGCGAAGCCCTTCGCTATTTACACCCCTCGACTGGTTCCCATGGCCTTCCGCGAGGCGGTCAAAAACGAGCTGGATTTCATGGTCGCCCAAGAAATTATTGCACCAACCGGCGATGACCCGTCTCCATGGTGTCACCCTATGGTTGTCGTCGCAAAACCTAAAGGTGGTGTTCGGATCACCACTGACCTCTCCAAGCTCAACAGCCAGGTGTCTCGTCCTGCCCACCCTTCTCCCACGCCCTTTGCAGCTATACGCAGTGTGAACCCGAAGGCGCGCTTCTTCACGACGATGGACGCCCTGTGTGGATACTGGCAGATAGAGCTTGCCGAAGAAGACCGACCACTCACAACTTTCATCACCCCGCATGGACGTTACAGTTATTGCCGTGACCCCATGGGATTCGCCGCTACAGGAGACGCTTTCTGTCTTCGAGGTGATATGGCTCTACAAGGTCTGGCAAACTGCGTGAAAGTGGTTGACGACATACTCGTGTACGACGAGGATTATATGGATCACCTCTGCCGTATCTACGAGGTACTCAACAGGTGCCGGAAGCACTGCATTACCCTAAATGCCGACAAGTTTGTTCTGGCCAGCTCTTCAGTTGACTTTTGTAGGTACACCCTCTCAGGGAATGGTATCGCAGCTGACCCGGAAAAGGTCCGCGCCATCACGGATTTTCCCACCCCTGCTAACCTCACCGACTTGAGGTCCTTCATCGGTCTCGTCAACCAGTTAGCAGAGTTTTCGTCGGACATCTCCGCGGCTGCTCAACCACTTCGCCCCCTGATGAGCCCCAAGAGGACATTCCTGTGGACCCCCGACCACGACAAGGCCTTCCAGCAAGTGAAACAGGCCCTGTCTAGTCCACCTATCCTCGCCACGTTTGACCCAGCCTTGCCGACAGTTCTGCAGACAGATGCCTCACGCTTGTATGGCGTGGGATACGCCCTACTGCAGGATCATGGTGGAGGGCAGTTCCGGCTCGTCCAGTGTGGCTCGCGTTTCCTCTCTGACACTGAGACGCGCTACGCCACTATTGAGTTGGAGCTGTTGGCTGTGGTTTGGGCGATGTCCAAGTGCAGGTTTTACCTCATAGGCCTGCAACACTTTCACCTAGTGACCGACCATCGCCCGCTTGTCCCGATCCTCAACCACTACACGCTGGACGCCGTTGAGAACCCTCGCCTCCAGCGTCTGAAAGAGAAGCTCTCGGCGTACATCTTCACAGCAGTGTGGCGTGCTGGTAAGGAGCTCTGCATCCCTGATGCCTTATCCCTCTCTCCTGTCAGCCGCCCTACTCCAGAAGACCATGTGCTCGACGCCGACCTCGCTCTTTCCGTCAGGACTGTGGTCACTCTCCATGCCGTCCAATCCCTTCGTTCGGACCTGTCACCAGATGACGACAAGGCAATGGAGGACCTTCGAACAGCGGCCCGAGATGACCCTTCCTACGTCCGACTTGTCGAGTGTGTGAGGAATGGATTTCCTAGCAACCGCTACGATCTTCACAACACCCTGCTCCCGTATTGGAAACTCCGCGATGAACTCTACTGCAACGGAGACCTTGTTCTGTACGGAGCACGTGTAGTTGTCCCTGCTGCATCACGTCCCCACGCCTTGGCTCGCCTTCACGACAGTCACCGTGGAGCTGAGGCCACCAAACGACGTGCACGACAGACTGTGTTCTGGCCCGGCATCAACTCCGACATCTCCAATGTTGTCCGTGCGTGTGAGCCCTGCCAAGTATTGCAACCCAGCCAGCAGCAGGAACCCTTTATGAGTGACGACAACCCCACCCGCCCCTTTGAGTCTGTGTCGGCCGACTTTTTCTCTGTGTCAGGAAAGTCCTTCCTCGTTATCGTCGACCGTCTCTCTGGTTGGCCGGTTGTCATCAAGTGCGGTACTGACACAACGTCTGCCGCCACCATCAGCAAGTTCCGCCACTACTTCCGTGACGTGGGTGTTCCTGTGCGTCTGCGAACCGACGGAGGGCCTCAGTTCACAAGCCGGGACTTTGCTGTGTTCCTTGACCGATGGGGAGTCCGGCATGTGTTGTCATCGCCCCATTACCCGCAGTCCAACGGCCACGCTGAGGCTGCTGTCAAATCCCTGAAGCACCTCATCCTTAAGGTGGCCCCTTCTGGGAACATTGACTGCGAGGCCTTCGACCGGGGTCTTCTTGAACTCCGCAACACACCTAACTACACCGGACGCTCCCCTGCCCAGGTTTTGTATGGACGCCCCCTTCGTTCTTGTGTCCCTGCTCACCCTCAATCCTTCTCCAAGGAGTGGCAGGCCAAGACAGAGGATTGTGATCGCCGAGCCGCCGAACGTGTTCAGGACGTCGTCGCCCGCTACAACGACCACGCCCGTTCTCTCCCCAGGTTGAGTGTCGGCACCCAAGTCCGTGTTCAGGACCCGACCTCCCTACGTTGGGACAAAGTAGGCGTAGTCATGGGTCTCGGTAGGTCACGGGACTACCAGGTGCGGTTACCCAGTGGTCGTGTGTGGTGGAGGAACCGCCGTTTTCTCCGCCCCGTAACAATGCCTTCTGCTGACCCCGCCACCAGTGTTGAGTCCCATACCCTTCCCAGTGATCTAGTCCCTCGACGCTCAGAACGGATCCAAAAGAAAAGGTCCGCTCAAGACTTTGCTATGAGCGTATAGGGGGGAGGGAGGTGTATGTATATTATGTATGCTGGATTATATATTATGTATGTATATTATGTATGTGCACCATTTATGTACTATTTATTCAGCCTAGCTAGCAGTGTGTGGCAATGTATTTAAGATGTCCCACATGCTTAATTAATGTGCCTGGCGACGTATGGAAGCTGCTAATATATCACTTGCCATACGTCGTCTATAGAGCAGTTGACAAGCAGCCAGGTTGAGGAGAGCACTACTTCCCTCTGTGTACATATCTCTTATCCAGTAAATCGAACCTACAAAATCTATACAGGTGTTTGTGTTCGCTCCTGTATATTGAACTTATTACCCAGAACATAACAGACCCTACTAATCTTTAAATAGCACACAACGGTTGGTGGTCAGGTCAGATGGTCAGGTGACCCGGCCTTCTCGCCTGGTCACAAATCTTCTTAATTACAAAATTGTCCAGCTTGTACATGCCGTTACTCAAATTCATGTTGAATGCTTCGGTATGTTTAATAAGACTAGATTCTATGATGTTCCTACTATCAATTGAATTACATGGTAATATTGAGGAGGCATTACCCCAGTCAATGCAATGCTTGTTATCCCTCAAATGAACAAACAGAGCATTGGATTCCTGGCCTGTCCTAACACTGTATTTGTGTTGTTTAATTCTAGTTGCAAGATCTTTACCTGTCTGGCCTAAGTAAAACATATTACATTCCTTGCAAGGAACTTTATAAATGCAACCAATTGTGTTGTTGGGGGAGTTCTTGATTAACATTTGTTTAACAGTGCATGAGTTTTTAAATGCCACATTGACGTTCCAGGTTTTTAGTTGTGAAGGAATGTGTGAGAAATTTTTGTGAAATGGTAATATTAAGATATTCTTATGGTCATGGGTGGGCTTGGGATCAGTTCTATAAAAAGTTTTCTTAGTAATGTTTAGGCATTTGTCTATGAAAGATCTAGGGTATTTAAGGTTTGAGCCAATATTATATATATATTTGTATTCCTCATCGATGAATTACGGACTGCAAATTCTCAAGGCACGTAAAAACATTGTTGAAAATACTGACTGTTTGACTTTATTATGGTGGGCAGAATAATAATGAATGTATGAACACACATTAGTTGGTTTTCTATAAATACTGAACTTAAAAGTGTTACCTATTCTGTGTATCAGACAGTCTAGGAATGGCAATTTACAGTCTTGCTCTAATTCCACAGTACGGTGTAATCAAGACCCACAAGCCCAATAACCCAGCAAGACCCATCATTAGCTCAGTTGGGTCAATCCCTTACAAACTATCTAAATGGTTAGTTTCTTTACTAAATCCCCTAGTTGGCAACATTTCTAACTCCAATATCAAGAATAATATGGATCTGGTTGATAAACTCAATAACTTACACATTAATTATGATTTTAAACTGGTCAGCTTTGATGTAACATCACTCTTTACAAAGGTCCCAGTTGATGATTTACTAGAGTTCCTCATAGATTCCCTGGATGATATTTCACTGCCCGTCTCGAAAGACGACTTCATCGAACTCATCAAACTATGTATTAACGATTGCAAATTCGAATTCAATGGAGAATATTATGCTCAAAAATTTGGTATGGCAATGGGTAATCCACTCTCACCTGTATTAAGCAACCTATATATGGAATTCTTTGAAGAGAAACTATTAAGTAACATTTTACCACCCTCAGCAGTCTGGTTTAGATATGTTGATGATGTATTATGTCTCTGGCCATGTAATGAGGACCTAAAAGCTTTCCTGCCACAACTTAACAACTTAGCCCCCTCGATCAAATTCACTGTGGAATTAGAGCAAGACTGTAAATTGCCATTCCTAGACTGTCTGATACACAGAATAGGTAACACTTTTAAGTTCAATATTTATAGAAAACCAACTAATGTGTGTTCATACATTCATTATTATTCTGCCCACAATAATAAAGTCAAACAGTCAGTATTTTCAACAATGTTTTTACGTGCCTTGAGAATTTGCAGTCCGGAATTCATCGATGAGGAATACAAATATATATATAATATTGGCTCAAACCTTAAATACCCTAGATCTTTCATAGAAAAATGCCTAAACATTACTAAGAAAACTTTTTATAGAACTGATCCCAAACCCACCCATGACCATAAGAATATCTTAATATTACCATTTCACAAAAATTTCTCACACATTCCTTCACAACTAAAAACCTGGAACGTCAATGTGGCATTTAAAAACTCATGCACTGTTAAACAAATGTTAATCAAGAACTCCCCCAACAACACAATTGGTTGCATTTATAAAGTTCCTTGCAAGGAATGTAATATGTTTTACTTAGGCCAGACAGGTAAAGATCTTGCAACTAGAATTAAACAACACAAATACAGTGTTAGGACAGGCCAGGAATCCAATGCTCTGTTTGTTCATTTGAGGGATAACAAGCATTGCATTGACTGGGATAATGCCTCCTCAATATTACCATGTAATTCAATTGATAGTAGGAACATCATAGAATCTAGTCTTATTAAACATACCGAAGCATTCAACATGAATTTGAGTAACGGCATGTACAAGCTGGACAATTTTGTAATTAAGAAGATTTGTGACCAGGTGAGAAGGCCGGGTCACCTGACCATCTGACCTGACCACCAACCGTTGTGTGCTATTTAATGATTAGTAGGGTCATTACCTAATACCTGACCATTGTGGACCTGGTCTCACCCTCATCTGTATATATACACCTTGATTTGTATTTCTCTCTCTAGTCTGCACTCACCCCTGAAGATGTGAATTACACGAAAGCGCTTGGGAACTTCGTGTTTTCTTCTTTCCTTGTGGTTATCAGCATATACCTAGATCACGCGCACCTACAGTGATTTACTTGCATATATATATATATATATATATATATATATATATATATATATATATATATATATATATATATATATATATATATATATATATTGTAGGGGTATCGAGATATTAATGTTGTCTAGCACTCAGGATGGAAGGAAACTCTAATGTGGTTTTCTTGTATAATATATAAGTTATATGATAGACAGTCTGGTGCTGGAGATGCTGTGTGGTGAGGGGCTGCTTGGTAGAGACGTGCGGTGAGTAGCTTGTTGAAGGAGGTAGATGTGGAGGAGCTTCGTTAGAGAAGATGTTGTCTGTTGCTGGCCTCCTGGTTGAATGAAATGTTAACAGCGTGGAGCTTGCTGGAGGAGATGTTGCTTGTTCAGGAAAATGGGCAGAATGAGAGTTGGTTGGTGAGGAAGCTCAGAGAAGGACATGCTCGCTGGCGGGAGCGAGGACCGCCAGGCAGGCGGAGGAGAGGCGAGGGTCGCCAGGCAGCGGCAGAGGAGGAGGTGTTGCTTGTTCAAGAAGATTGGTCAGACTGAATCTCAAGGGAGAGACAGAGCTTATATACCCCGCAGCAGCCGCCATGAGTCATGGTGGGAAAACCCGAGAAGTAGCCGGTGAATAGTTTCGTTGCTAAGATACGGTAACATCTGGTTGGTTGCTAGGGAAGGCGGCACATTGGAATGCGATAGCAGGTGGTGAGCTGCTACGCAGTTGTAGGCAGTTGTAGGGGAGAAGTCCACTACAATACTCCCCCTCCCCTCCAGGCGGTGTAGGAGACTTGTTGATTGTAGAGTTGCTTAGCACATGTGAGGAAGACCGGGCGGTGCATGCCTCATGTGAGACAACGGCGATGGCGTGATGAGCCGATCGCTGAAATACAACTGTCTAGATACACACTATCTGTGGGAGAAGGGAGAAAAAGGGTGTGTGGAGGCGATGAATGTTGTGCTTCCCTCACGACAGGTACAGGGTCGTCAGATGCGCCTGCTGGGGTGTGTGTGGGCCTGGATCAGGAGCAGGGGCTGGGTCAGCAGAAGCGGGTTAGGGCTCGTGACAGCAGCTGGGTCCACGACAGCAGCAGGGTGCAGGACATTAGCAGGGAGTACCTGAGGGAGAAAAGAGGGGGTGTGGAGGCGATGGATGTTGTGTGCTTCCCTCACGGCAGGTACTGCTGGGCCGGGGTTGGCGTCTGAGGCAGGACGGGTGTGCTGGGGTCGTCAGAATGTGGTGCGTGAGGCAGGAAGAGGAGCTGGTGTCTGCTTGAAGACTGGGAGCGTGATCAGTGTCTCCTCCATCCTGTGTGAGTGCTTATCTCCGGGAGTCACCATTGTAGGGGTATCGAGATATTAATGTTGTCTAGCACTCAGGATGGAAGGAAACTCTAATGTGGTTTTCTTATATAATATATATAAGTTATATGATAGACAGTCTGGTGGTGGAGATGCCGTGTGGTGGGGAGCAGCTCAGTAGAAGACGTTCGGGAGTATCGTGTTGAAGGAGGTAGATGTGCAGGAGCTTCGTTAGAGAAGATGTTGCCTGTTGCTGGCCTCCTGGTTGAATGAAATGTTAACAGCGTGGAGCTTGCTGGAGGAGATGTTGCTTGTTCAGGAAAATGGGCAGAATGAGAGTTGGTTGGTGAGGAAGCTCAGAGAAGGACATGCTCGCTGGCGGGAGCGAGGACCGCCAGGCAGGCGGAGGAGAGGCGAGGGTCGCCAGGCAGCGGCAGAGGAGGAGGTGTTGCTTGTTCAAGAAGATTGGTCAGACTGAATCTCAAGGGAGAGACAGAGCTTATATACCCAGCAGCAGCCGCCATGAGTCATGGTGGGAAAACCCGAGAAGTAGCCGGTGAATAGTTTCGTTGCTAAGATACGGTAACATCTGGTTGGTTGCTAGGGAAGGCGGCACATTGGAATGCGATAGCAGGTGGTGAGCTGCTACGCAGTTGTAGGCAGTTGTAGGGGAGAAGTCCACTACAATATATATATATATATATATATATATATATATATATATATATATATATATATATATATATATATATATATATATATATATGTAATATTCAGAAATTTCAGAGTAATTTCAAATGCCCCGCCATGAGTGATACTGAGCGTTCAAGGTCATCTGAGGGGAGGGAGCGCTGCCTGCTCGTAGCGAGAGATTGCGGAACTAGGCCTATATGATATTAAATGTAATTTACCGAATTAATAATGATGCGATTCATGAAGTTAAGGGACTATTATTGAATTTGAAATTATTATAGATCGTTTAGCAGTCTGAATAATGTTACGGGTGTCCCAAGGAGTTAGTAGTTAGGCGGAAAATATGTCACGTAGACCTAAGCTAACGCCTTGAGGAGACGCGACGCTGCCTCTCTCAGTAGCGGGAAGCACTCACACAAACAAGACGTCCCTGCGCGTCTGCCACAGAAATAGTCACGTGGCCTAGTCACCTGTGCTGCGCTATTGCAGTATAACAAGTAAGTCTCATTCGATCTCAGACAGGGTTAGATAGGGCAGTGGTAAAGTAAACTAGAGCTAACGGTGAGTTCATTTCAGGGTTTCCGTCAGAACCCACTTGACTGGAGTTGACCGGAGTTGACCGGAGTTTGACTGCGAGAGATTGAATGCCGTTTGAGACTGCCGTTGATGATTGAGGGTGGCGGTTGTCGCCATTGGACCGATCAGTGTAGGCCTGTCACTGTTTAGCGGGGTAGCAAAGGATCTCTTGAGTGAACGAGTGCTCCCGACAACTAAAACGACACGGGACCAGCATCAGCAGTGGGTGATCAGTTCTTACCACTCCGGTGCACAACACCACATGTCCCGAGTAGCTAGTGAAACCCTCTTGCTAACGGGAAGCTAAAGTTTCTCTCAACTGTACAAGGTCTGATTGGCCCACTCCCTTCCGCTTTATGGACGCACTGGGAGTACACTGAGGCTATCTGAGTAAACTAATGGTCACACACTGAGACCGTGAGTCTAGGTCTCTAGGAGATACCTAGAGGAACATTTTCCCTCCCTTATTACGGGTGTAGTTAACACCATTCCTCAGACTGATATTATCTTGACGTGTGTAGTTTAATAGTTTCTAAATAATTTTGATAATATTGTTTTGAATGTTTGTGCCATTAAGTGGAACCAGAGTGATACTGTGATTTGATTCTTTTAATGCCTCTAATTGTTCTTCATAATTCTGATCTCAGGTATAACCTTGTTCCCCAGAGTAGTGGTTAAGTTAGGTTAGGAAGTGTGCATCTGTTGGGGTGCTATAATTTTGTTGAGTGCCCTTAAGGCCTATTCATTGTAGAGTATTTAATTTCTTATTTTTTATTACCATTTCCTCAGTGCCTGGTATTATTTTGTTGAGAGCCCTTAAGGCCTATTCATTGTAGAGTATTTAATTTCTTAAATTTTATTACCAGTTCCTCGGTGACTGATATTATTTTGTTGAAAGCCCTTAAGGCCTATTCATTGTAGAGTATTTAATTTCTTATATTTTATTACCATTCCTCAGTGACTGATATTATTTTGTTGAAAACCCGTAAGGCCTATTCATTGTGGAGTATTTAATTTCTTATTTTTTAGTACCATTTCCTAAGTGACTGATATTATTTTGTGAAAGCCCTTAAGGCCTGTTCATGTGTGCAATTAACATTTCTTAATACTTCAAATTTATTGTTGCCTGTGTTTCTAATAATTTCTATGTCATTTATAACTTGTATTCCCCAGAGTAGTGTTTTAAGTTTAAGTTAAGAGGTGCGCATATTGGTGTACCATTATTTGATTGTGTTTGTAGTGTTGGAGGGAATATAAGTGTCTAAATTTTACAGTGTGTCTCATTCATCCCAGTCACAGATGCTATCCTTCCACGGGTCACGGACAGTTCATTTTGTGTAGTAGATTTAAGTGTTCTTGTGCTGGTTCGGGATTTTTCTCAAAGGGGCGCTTCCACTGCCATTACCATCTATTAATTTTTAATAAACCCCAAGTCAAGTGAGAAATTAATGTCCAGCAAATTCCGACCGGTTACATATATATATATATATATATATATATATATATATATATATATATATATATATATATATATATATATATATATATATATATATATATATATATATATATATATATATATATATATATATATGGAATCAGCAGAAATCTACATTCAAAATAATCAATGTGTTGCTTTGAGAAAATATCCCTAGATATCTAAAGTTGCACATCAAAAACCTACTTACTATATATAATTGTTTTTATGGAATTATCTGGTGGTATCGCACAGTGTTACGTAAGGCGCAAAAGGCTTAAAGTGTTTTTACTCCCCAGCCGCTTTTGACTTTGCCACCGTTTCGGAGGTTAAAAAATATAACACTGAGTGGGCTATATTTATATTGTGTCAAAATACTTGACTATACTCACACATAGATGTCGCCGTACTTCTTGTGTAAGTCAAACAGCTGATCGTGTATGCTTTTCCTTGTCAGCGGGATGTAACCAATCAGAGGAAGTCCCCAGAGTCCTGATAAAGAATTCACTTATAGAACTTTACAAAGAATACACCTGCATATTGCTGGAAAATAATGTTGAAAAGATAAATTATGCAGAATCTTGAAACTTTCGAGAAATTGTAGAATGAAGATAAATTATTATTACTAAATATTACAGCAAACGTTACGAGAAGTTAGTTATAATTTATGATTTGACACATGCATGACGATATAATAATGTATGTTTAGTTATATAAAACATTTTGAGCCCAAATTAAAGACACTCATTTCTACCGTCATTTGTTTTTATGACGCGTCCCTTCGAATGAAGGGCCAATTGCAAGAACTTCCGTGGTGTACACCATGCTGTGGTAGCCTCATGGCCGGTTTGCAAGAAGCACTTTGGGCTAAAAAAACAAAACAAAATATGTACGATTCGTTACTGGAACGTGGGATATTTCCGTGCTACTTTTTTTTTTTTTTTTTTTCAGGTTAAGGTGGGGAAAGGATGGAAGGCATGCTGGAGCTCAAGGCACAGCCAGACATGAGGGATGGAGAAATCACAACATATAGTCGTGGGGGGAAAGGTTGGAAAAGAAGTTTAATGAGTTAAACAGAGGGGGACGACACCCCTTGTTTTACATATTACAGAATTTGTTGGCTAACTAAGCTAACCTAGGTTTTAGAATGAGGTTGCACAATGGTTATTTTAGTAGACAATGACTAGATTGATTTTACAATTACAAGTTTATTAACATCTTATACTGTATTACGTAATGGACTCACTTGATTGTGACTTGTTAAATGTGAATTTATATCATCTAAGTGTTAATCTAAGGTGGATCACTGTGGCTGACATAGATGGGTCCCGGGTTGGGTTGCTGTAGTGCGGGCAGACTCCGGGGCCACCAGGCGTGGGGTCTCCCTCCGTTGATGTCTTCCCCGCGTAGGTGGTCTGGGCTGTGAGGGTCGTCCAGGAGCTTGTCCCAAACCTTCTTCCCTAGACGATGGAACCTGAAGTTGAGGGCCTCTGTTTTATTTCTTAGGTGGATGGTTTCCACTGTCTCCTGGTAGGGTGGCGCTTGGCCACTGGCTGACCTCAAACACTTGTTTTGGAAGCTCTGTAGTTGTTGTAGTCTAGTCTTCCCGAGTGTGACGAGTGATATAGATGGGTACTCCAACACAGGCTTCACCAGCGCCTTGTACCAGTGAACTTGTATCTTCTCAGGCATCAATTTAAAACGTTTTAATTTGGCTGCAGCGACTTTGGCTTTATTTAGTCTGTCCTTCACGTGGGGAATGATGCCCGTCCGAGAAATGATGAGGCCGAGCAACCTGCCTTGTTTAGAGTACTCAATCTCTTCGTCGTCGATCATCAATGGGGCTGGCTTGAATTTGGCTATAGGTATGACCTCAAATTTCGTTTTGTTTGTTTTTATTTTCCATTTATGTTCATAGTCCGAGATCTCCTCTATTGCCCTAGCAGTGAGTCGCTCCATCCTTGCTGTGGACCTTCCTGGGCAGGTGACGATCTGTGTTACATCGTCGGCATACATGACGTACTCGCTGCCGACGATTGGGGGTGGCAGGTCAGCCGTGTAGAGTGTGTAAAGGGTTGGTGAGAGACAAGAGCCCTGAGGCACGCCGCTCGATAGTGAGAATTCTTCTCCAAAATGTTCTTGCATCTTGATTTTGGCTCTGCGGTCCATAATGAAGTTGCACAGCAGGCGCGTCAGATTTTCGGGTAGCCCCAGTTGTATGATCTTATACTGCAGCCCTGCGTGCCAAACTTTGTCAAACGCCTTGCTGACGTCCCTCAGTACTATATTGCACTGCAGGCGGTCAGTCATGGCATTGGCAATCTGCTCGTAGGCCTGAGCTATGGCGGTGGATGTGCCTCGGTACTGGCGGAAGCCGTACTGGCGGGGATTATGCACGTCTTCGTCCTCCAGATACATCCGCAATCGCTTGATGACTATTTTTTCGAAGATTTTGGCAGGTACCTCTAGCAGCGATATTGGTCGAAAGTTTTCGACTTTGTTTGGAGGCTTCCCTGCTTTTGGTATGAGGCGAATAACGGCGATTTTGAACATCTTAGGGAAGTATCCAGAGGCGAGGCAGGCGTTGCATATATGAGCAAGCCTCTCTATCATGTTGTCGGGGAGTTGAGCCAGGATCTTCTTGTTAATGTGACTTTGACCAGGTGATTTGTTTTTAAACCCTTTTATGACGGCTGACACATCTGCAGGAACTGTGCGCTCCGTCAGGTAGCTTCCGTCCACCAGTCTAGTGAAGTCAGTCCGTGGGAGCGGCTGGAGCAGGTGCTGATGGTCCTGCAACTGACCTAAAATGTCCTCCTCAAAATCCCTGTCGAAGCCCTCGTTCTCCTGTTCACTAATGGTAAAGATCTTTTGTAAATATCGCCGATGTAGTTGTTCTTGGTTTTCTTCCTCGAATATTTTTACGTTGTTTTGGTCGAGCAGGTAAGGGACCGTGCTAGAGGTGGAACCCATAAGTCGCTTGATCCCTTTCCAGAATGCAGCAGAATCGCGGTAATTGTTGGCTGCCTCCCACACCAAGGCGGCCCACTTTTGTTCATGTAGACGTTTGCTCTCGTGCTGGATGTCCGTCTGTAGCTCTCGGTACCGGTCTCTCAGCTCTTGCGTCCACCCGCGGATACTGGCTAGCTGTCTCACGTGAGCGTACTGGACACTGAGCTGCCTCAACTGGTAACTAGTGTGAGGATAGGGAATGGTCCTGTAACTGGTGGTCGGGATGTTGTTGTCCATCTCCGTCTTCACATCCGTATACCATTGTTCGACCGCGTCGTCGATGTCATTGGGGCTGGCTTCTTCCAGGTTTCTCCCCTGCTTGAGACTGAGAGACTCCTTGAAGGAGTCCCAGTCTGCCCGTTTGAGGTTTGACCTGATGTTGGCAGGGATCATAATGGGATTGAATGAGAGCGTCACGACGACTGGCAGGTGAACGCTGGTACTGATGGGTCCGGCGGTAACGTGCCTGTTCGGGACGGCCTCGTTGTTAGAGAGGATTATGTCGGGTGTTGTGGCACTGGCACGTCTGATCAATGTCGGGAAATCTGGCCCGAGGTGTTGCAGTTTTCCCCTTCTGATGTTGTCATACAGCGCCGCACCGACGTTGTTCTCATTACCGTGTCCTAGTATGGCGTGGCGCGCATTTAAGTCCCCTATGATGTTTGGTTTTCTGTGGCGTAGCAACTGGTTTAGGTCTTGTTCGGGTAAGTAAGGACGTCTGGGAGGTAGGTACATTGTGCATATGATAACAGGTCCCCTCGTTGTCTCCACCTGCACTCCCAGAACTGAATCCTCGAAGTCTGGCAACACTCTGTGACTCAGCCGTGACCCGACGGCCACAGCGACACCATCGTTCAGTTCACCCGTCATGTTCCTCTGGTATACAGTGTAGCCAAAAATTTTCAGCTTACTTTCGTCCTTTATGCCAGTACTGTTTAACAAAATGATGTCTGGGTCTAATTGATAGTATAAGTTAGACAGTTCGTTACGTCTATTAAGGGACCAGTGTAGGACATTATGTTGAACAATTTTCATCCTGCTAACGACTGCCATTTCGGAGACTGTAGCTTGGGGCGTCGCTTGGAGTGTTTGCTCGGCTTCTGCCAATTCTAGGGGGACGGAACTTCTTAGCACAACCTTCGGTCATCTGCTTGTCAGTCAATGGCGGGCCCTCGAACTTCTCATCACCCGTGTACAGGAAGGTGTTCAGGTCCTGAACCTGCGTGTCGTAGTAATCAACTGACGCTGCAGCTCGAGGGTCTTGTTCCTCTGTGGAGTGAGTCGTTATCATCTGGTCAACAGCCAAAATGGTTCACATATGAGATCATGCTCACACAACTAATTTCATATTGCTGAATTCGAATCTGATATTTGTTTTGTTCTATCAGACCAGGTTTTATAAAAAAATCAATAGGTACAAATATTTAATATTCCATCACGTGTCGTGCAAAAGATGAGATTATCTCATGTGACTGTGCTTTCATGACTAATTTCATATTAATGAATATTAATTGGATGTTTCATTCTACCATCAGACCTACTTTCTTAAAGAATAAAAAAAAATAGTAAATATAGTAACATTATCGCGTCATGCAAGATACAATTTTAAACCTATCACAGATAAGCTCATAAAAAATTGTACCAAAAAACATAAGTTCAAATCCTTTATAATGACAAAATATGAAGTTCTAAAAGTGCTTCTGAACTTTACTCTTTCTCTTGTACAGCTTGCTCTCTTCTCGTTGCAGTGTCCAGCAATAGTCGCCCATCATGTTAGGACTCAATTGTCCCTGATATCTGCTCTCCATTATGGCGATATCTTGATGAAATCTTTCGCCGTGTTCATCACTAACGCCTCCAAGGTTACCTGGGAAAAATTCAATATGAGTGGAAAAAATGCAATTTCAAGGACATCCTTGCTCCCAATGCATGATAATTCTGAAGCATGGTTGTTACGATTTCTTTGTAGTTGTCAGCACGATAGTTTCCAAGAAAATTCTTTGACACATTGACAAATGATTCCCATGCTTTTTTCTCCAGTGGGTTCAATGTTTTGGTGAATTCGCTATCATTAACTAGTATACGAATTTGTGGTCCATTCAAGACACCTGCTTTCAACTTGGCTTCGGAAACCACACCACCTAGTTTCTGAGATAAGTATAGAGTCCCAGCACCGAATTGATCCATATCTTTGATGAAATGTTTAGCCAAGCCGAGCTTTAGATGCAGTGGAGGCAAAAATATCTTTTCTGGATCTACAAGCGGATTGTGAGCACAGTTAAACCTTCCAGGCGCATCTCTTGGCCTTGTCGGCCAATCCTTTCTCACATAGTGCTCTGCATCAGCTCTGCTGTTCCACAAGCACAAAAAGCACATGTGCTTTGTGTAGCCACTCTGAAGGCCCAGTAGTAAACTGATGACTTTGAGATCGCCACATATCTTCCACTGGTGTTTCTCATACTCTATAGCAGCCAACAGAATTTTCATTGTTTCATAGCTCTCAGTCATTTTTGTTGCGTGTGCTATTGGGACAGATGGAAGCCGATTGCCATTGTGTAAAAGAACAGCTTTCAGAGAGTCTTTTCCTGAGTCTATAAACAGCCTCCAATCCTCTGTCTTGTATGTTTCAGACTTGCAGAGTTGTTGCATGAGAGATACTGCGTCCTCGCAATAACAAAGGTTGTTTGCCATCTTGAAAATGCAGACAGCTATCTATGTCGGTAACGCGCTGTAGTGATATGCACTCCATCTTCTAGCAGGTTACGCTGCTTTAGTCTGGATCCCAAAACTTCAGCCTTTTCTTTTGACAAGTTTAGGTCCCTAATGAGATCATGAAGCGCTTCTTGAGTAAATAGTTTAGGCCTGGTATTTTCAGAGTCATCCTGGTAGTCGTTTTCCATTGAGGTAGAGGTAGAATCGGAATCACTCAATTCTTGTTCAGTCGGTGGATTTGGGACTGGAAGTTCAGCACTGTGCAGTACTGGTCGGATTGCAGAAGCAATTTTGGGGTACTGTACCTTGCCTCGTGTCTTGATTTTTATTCCCTTAATGTTTGTGAGACAGAAGTAGCAGTCACTACTGTGGTCTTTAGGTTCACGCCATATCATTGGTACAGCAAACGGCATTCCTGAACTTCGTTTACCACACATCCACTCGCTCAGGTGGTTAACACAAGACTTACAGGCTACATGAGGTGCCCAATTCTTGTCTTGGTCACCCAAATGACATTTGAAGTAACTTTTGTAGTTCAGTCGAACAGCTTTTGTGATTGGTTTCTTGAGGCTACCAGGAGTGAAGGCACCACATATGTAGCAAAAACTGTCAGCACCGTTCACACACTTGCGACGTTCCATGTTTTGTTAATTTCAGAGTAATTACAAATCATGCAGGTGTAGATATGCAATATCATGAATCAGCAAACTGAAACAAACAAAAAGCACAAATCAGGACAAAATAATTGCATAAGTGGAGCCAATGAGCATATAAATTACTTTATGAATAGCATGGTACACTAAATATATAGATATGCTGGTTCTGGAAAACTGAGCCTGATACAGCTATACGAATGTCATAATTGAGTTCAGCACATACAATTACACTAGAATCAGACTGTTTTGATCCAGAACCATGAGAATTTTTTTTTTATGTTGACCAGAATTATCATCTGGTCGCAACCATTGACTGTGGTTGCAGTCCGATGGTCACTGTCGTCGCTGGGAGTGCATGTAATGGGATCGCGGGCATTTACGGTGTCGTTGGAGCTGTGATCCCAGGGGAACTGACTAGCCACGTCGGGATTGCGGTTATACTGACTTTTGCCTAAGTCAAGGAGGTCATGGTCTATTTCTGGCGTGGGTTGAGGTCGTCGATAAGTCGTTGAGTGGGTTACTGCCTTAAGGATTTCTTTTGAAGGGACTTTGTCGCTTATTTCAACAGGTGCAATGTTGTTCCTGGTTAGTGTCTCGTTGAGGTGTTTCGAGAATGAACCTGGATGAACCATGTTCATGTGATGGGCATGCAGGTAAGACAAGTATATAGTGGTGGCTTTGGACTCGTCCAGCTGTGGAGAGGAGACGCTCCTGATGCTCTCAGCCACTGCGTCCCTCATGGCGCCCAGTGACTCAGTAACTGCCTGTTTTATTGAGTCCTTGATGGTTCTTATCTCTGATTGCAGGACTTCCATGGTCTCGCTGACATTGTTGAGCTTTTGGGAGTCTGCTTGAGTTTTTTTAGAGCGTCTTTTAGGGTTTGGCTGTAAGCCATGATCGTCGACTGAGTGGTCCCTTCTATGGTGTTAGAAATTTCCCTGGTTTCTTTTTGTTTGGTAATTTCGGTCATTTTCTTCTCTGTTTCTTGAAGTACCTGTTTCCTGACCAGGCAGGTGGCAGAGAAGGTCCTGTGGTCACCCTCGCAGACGACACACTTTTTTATGGTGCTACGGCAGTCTTTGTAGAAGTGCTGATCAGATGAACACTCAGAGCATATGACCCCTTGCATGGGGCAGTTCTTGGTCATGTGGTCATTGTATTTATAGCACTTCATACATTGTTGGATGGGCGTATACTTTTCATATTCTATTTGGTGGGATGAGATGGAAGTGCCATATGCATAGAGCCCTTTCTCCTTCATTCTTTTTGCATCCGTTGTGTCTGCAAAGCGAACCTTGATTATATTATGGGCATACATTGGATACACCTCCACAACCTTGACATTGTTTTGCTTTTGTATTTCATCTCTTATTTCTTCTGCGTTATTTTCCACTACATCTTTGTCTAACTTCTTACATACAAGGGTGAGTTTGGCGCCGTATTCCCGTGGGACAATGACCTCATAACCGTTGGTTTTCATTTTGTCCATGGTACTAGACTTAAGTAGTTTATCAGCATCTTCATCTGTTTCTGTGAGGATGATGTAGCCATCTCTCAGATCCACAAGTCTATTTATTCTCACCCTTAGGTCGCTGAATAGCCTTTTTAGCCCTATCCGAGACCCCTGGGTCGGGGTTCCGGAGATCTTCACTCTCACTTTGGCCATGGTCAGTAACATACATGAATGAATGAATGAAAATTCTACCTAATCTGTCCACCTCAGCTAAACCCCATGGATGCCGCTCCTTCTGTCCGCTTGCTGGGCGAGTAAAGACGGGTCTGGGGGTAGGGTGAACAGACAATCCCCTGACGGGGGCCTAGCCAAGCCCTAACACCTAGCAGTGACAGGTTATGAAGCACTGTCGAATTCCTAACAGAAAATGTTGCCACCCTTACTGTCTCGACTCAGCAGCCCTCTGAGGGCCCCCCTTGAGGCTCTGCCGGCAGGGATCGCGTCGTTACCAAACAGCAGGGACTCTAGGCGAAAGGATAGGATAGGGAAGAAGCGCAGTGTACAAGAATAATGATATCCATATACAACTACATGATAAAGCAGTCAGAACGGACCCAACGCGAAAAACAAGGCAGACAGTGGTAACGGTCAGCGATTTGAACTGAGCAGGAAGCGACGCGTAGCACGTCCGCTCGCTATGAAGGTTGGGTGAGCTCTGGCGGAGGTCGTTCGGGGACTGTGGGGTGGTGACCTTGGGGATGGGGGTGACAAATGCGGTTTTCCATTCATTAGGGCATTTGCTTTGTCTGAGGGATGCATTAATAATAGAACAGAGGGGGGTGGCAAGTTCGACTGCAAACTTCTTGTATATTTTTATTGGGAGGTCAATTGGGGTTGTGGAGCGTTTGGATTTAAATTTCAGGAGTTTGTTGGCGATTTCATATGGTTGGACACTGGGAGGGGGGGAGGGGGAAGGTAAGTAAGCTGGGAGGAGAGTGAGGTCAAGACTGGGTAAGGTATGACATATGGTAGCAAAATGGTTATTAATTATCTCAGCTGCCTCCTCACTAGGTAAATGTGAGATGAAAGGAAGTGTGGGAGACTGACGGTTGAGACCACAGAGATCTTTTACCTTGGAGTACCACTGACCGATGCCGACTTCCTTGAGGCCGTGCACTTTCCTGGGATAATAAGTCTTCTTGGCAGATTTGATTTCCCTGATGACCTGGTTACGTAGACTTTTGTACGGGCGATTGTTGGTGTAGTATGCCTTGTTGCGCTGCTCAATAAGTCTTTTTATGGGGGGCGTAATCCACGGGACATCAACGGGGTGGATCCTCAGTGTTTTGGCTGGAAAGAAGTGGTGGTAGGCTTTGGTGATAGTGTCCAGGTAATTATCCCATTTGTTCTGCACATCGTCTACCGTGATCACTTCAGTCCAGGGATACCGGGTTATCCATTGTCATTCTTCGCTGCACCGACTCTAGTGAATTTATATCCATTCTATAATAGGGGCACCAGAACTGAACCGCATAATCGAGGTGCGGCCTGACTAGCGCAAGATATAGTTGCAATAAGACCTCTGCACTCTTGTTACTTACACTTGTAGATATAAAACCCAATACTCTGTTTGCCTTATTTCGAACATTAACGCACTGTTTTCTAGGCCGTAGGTCCGGGCTTACAAGTACCCCTAGGTCTCTTTCACAAATCGACTTCTCTAGGTTGATGTTGTTAAGGCTGTATACATTATAAGTATTTGTTCTTCCAATATTAAGTACGCTGCACTTGCTGGTGTTGAATTTCATTTGCCATTTTTCAGACAATGAGGGAGGCAAGCTGGCGGTGGGAGTGACCTGAACCCACAAGGCTTCTACATCTTCAGGTACATTAATACCTAGGGGTGATGGTTTAAGGTCACTGCGACAGTACAGAACTACACCACCACCTCTTCTGTCCTTTCTAAGGTGGAGAAATACTTCATAGTTTTCTATGGCACATATCTCAGGAACAATTTGCCACGCCTCGGTAATCGCCACAATACCTGCACCAACTGCCTTCACTGTGACACTGACCTCCTCCACCTTGTTGCATAAAGATGTGACATTGGACAGCAGTAGGGATGGTAGGCTGTACCATAGTCGCGGCACTTCATAGCGAGTACACTGTCTTTCAAGTACTGGTTTGACTTTCCTATGCTTGTGCGGTGTGATGATAGGGATTCGTCTGGGAATGCAGTGTGTGTGTGTGTGTGTGATGTGGTGTGTGTGTGTGTGTGTGTGTGTGATGTGGTGTGTGTGTGTTGTGGTGTGTGTGTGCTGTGTTGTGTGTGGGCTGTGTGGTGGGTGTGGGCTGCTGGTGTGTGTGTGTGTGTGCTGTGGTGTGTGTGGGCTTTGGTGTGTGTGGGCTGTGGTGTGTGTGTGTGCTGTGTTGTGTGTGGGCTGGGGGTGGGCAGAGGGAACGCATCGCGTACCGTGACCATATTTAAGTCACGAAAGTCAATGCACAACATCTTCTATTGTTACCTGACCTCCGTATGGGCATCCGGTTGAACTGTCCTCACATACACCTCTTCACTGATGTCTGCCTCGACTTCCGTCCCAGAAGCCACTTTCCCAATCCGCCAATTGCCCCTCAAGTTCTTACGACGATCAGACAGATTTGCCACCAACACCTGGGTCATGCCTCTCACCCCTCTTACAGCTGTCAGCAACACTATCACACCCTCAGGCATCCAACCTTCATCCTCCATTGTTAGAGGTTCAATCACTACCCCTTTGTTAGCTACCTGGCTTAATGAGGGAACACATACTGACAGCAACCGAGTACTCCGGGGAGGAATGGTTGGGCTTTTCTTCCTCTCCGTCATACAATACCCCAGGCTGATGGCCTCTATTGCACATAACTGCCTAACCTCATGCAAGCAATTTTCCCACTGAGCGGTGCTCCTGGCTTCCCTGCACAAGTGATACATGTGCGGCCAGATATCCGCAACCTCCCCTAGCACATTCATCCCCAACAACCCAACATGCAATTGCCCCTTACCCTGGGTCTCAATCCCTGGACAAACCAACAGCCCCACATCAGTGACTTCCACCCCACATACGACCATAGTGACCCGAATACACCTCACACACGGCACTGGAATCCCTGACGCCCCTTTTACCCTTATTCGAGTGGGCTGTAACACCACGCCTGCAGGCTCCAGCTCCCGACGGTAGAAGTGTTCATCAATTAACGACACTTCTGCCCCAGTATCTGCTAAACCCCACATTTCACGACCCGCTACCAGCACCGAAACCTTAGGACACTCTGCTTTCAGCCTTAAGGTACCTTCTGTCGTGATTAAATTTGTGATGCGGACCACGCTTGACCATGGGTCCGCTCTCTCTTGGTTCATAACATCGCCGGTGGAATTTATTGGTGAGGCCAGGAACGGTTGGCGGGGACTGCCTGGCCTTGACCATTTCCCGACCCCCAGTTCCGATTGTTATTTTCAACTCGATACTGGCCATTGGCCACGTATCCCCTTGGGACACTCTCTCCTGGTCCAGACCTGTTCATGCAATTGAAACTAAGGTGGCCCTCTTGTCCACACGCATAGCACATCGGGAGAATCGAGCCCCCAGCCTGCGGTTCGTTCTCTCTTCCCTTAGTCAGCGATACCTCCCTCAAAGCCGCTTGTTTTTGTTCCGCCTCTCTCAGCCCCGTGATCCACTCATCTAGACTATGGTGAGGATACTTCTGGATCTCCTCCAATAACCACATACGGCTTTTTTCCTCCTTGAGGCCCCGAGTGATTGCATCTCCCAACAGGGCCTTATCATATTTATGTCCATGGTGGTTCAACTCATCGTTTAAATCGAGCATAGCATCATAATATTCAAGAAGCGTTTCGTTGCTCCGTTGTTTCCGATTCATCACCTTCTGAATGGCGTCGTACGTGGCCGTCTGCCCGCCGTATTGCTGCTTCAAATAACAAGTTAATTCGTCTACGGTTTCCCAGTCTCTGCATGCATTGTATACACGATCTCCAGCAGGCCCCGCAAGATGCCTGATTATGAATTGGATTCGACCGACTTCGTCTCCGTCTAGCAGCATGAGGGTTCG
The DNA here is from genome assembly GCF_018991925.1 of Homarus americanus. Taxonomy (NCBI): domain Eukaryota; kingdom Metazoa; phylum Arthropoda; class Malacostraca; order Decapoda; family Nephropidae; genus Homarus; species Homarus americanus. Next base: position 26,890 of record NW_024737785.1, read on the forward strand.
GTCAACCTCTCTTAACCACTTCCCTACCTCTACTCCTGGCCTACCGTCGAACTTAGACATGGTCAACCCAGCCCCGAGACTAGTTCCCTCTCTACTATTGTGTCTCCTCATCTCCCACATTGTCTCATCATGCTGTATTTAATACTGTGTATTTACCCTATCACGCATTGTGAGTCTCTATTCTACCTCAATCCTGAGTGTTAGATATATTACATGTACGTACGTTGTGAGCCCATATATCCGAGATTTTGACAACCTGCCACATACCGTACGCTACAGTATATTTTGCCCGTTTCAGATAGGTGTTTTTAGTTTCCATTGAAGTGGTTGTTCATCAGTATCATTCGGAAATATAATATGTTAAGTTTAATTATTGACATAACTGGCAGAACAGGCACCTCTTTATTGACAATGGAACCCACCGGCTTGGCCCTGGGGGTGTCGGCTGTCCCCCCCCTCTCTCTCCCTGATCCGCCACTGAACTCAGGATCACCTTTTACATGAATGAATTATCACTGTGAGAATGGGTACCGCTTACTGTTACTGAAACGAAGAATCGGTAATCAGTTTAATCTTTAATGGTTAACTTCTTCCATAATGTGAACTGTGTAAGTATTATATCTATATTTGGACCTATTATTGTCAAAGCAAACGTATTTTATGCTGCGTCATTCCTCAATAGCCCAGACTGATAATGTATGTGTGTCTAATGATAGGCAGCCATGGAGTCTGTGCGAGTGTGTGTGTGTGTGAGAGAGAGAGAGAGAGAGAGAGAGCAACCGAGAAAACATAGATTTTATATTAGTAAGGATATTAGATAACAATATCTTAATGATTATAAAAAAATAGCTGTCAAATTATAACAATGTTGGGGTTAACACCTTGACCCCACCTCACCGCCAACCCGTCACTTGCCAAACTCCCACTCATTTCCAGACACCCCCCCCCCCCATCGTCCTGCGCCATCTATGGGTCAACTGAACGACTTCTTTTGATTGACAACTCAATAAATCTCGTGGTTACGGAGGGAGAGGATAATAAGACAAATTTTCCAGCATGTATACATGAACATACACGCGCTGGTGTCACGCTCGCCATATCTTACGACCAGGTGGATCAGGCGGAACTGTTGCAGAGTGTACAGCAGCTAAAAAGATTAACTGACAGGGTGGGTCCGATGACTTCCGAAATTATACTTACAACTCGTGATGTTTCGGAAGGGTTATTAGGCGTGTCTTCACCCACCGCCATTCAATATCCAACACAAGGGTAAGTATTGCATTATCTGTTCTTTTATTGTAGTACAGTGTTTATGCAAAATTAAATATTTCATTGATATAAAAATAATTATGGTATTAACATTTATAACTTTGTGTAAACCCCAGAAGGGGATGACAAAGGTGAGGGTGGGAGTAGTATACTACCCGGTCCTTTTGATGTAATAGTTTTATGGTCAATAAAGTATTTCAATTTCAAAAGTATCCAACACATGGGGTGAGTTGACATAAATGAATAAAATAAACCGATAAGTGATTACTATCACATAGTATAAGGAGACAACACGCATATCCCAATACCTATCGTCCGTGGTCTCATATTGTTTCACACAGAGTATGCAGATAGTTTTTTTTAAGCTTACATACTGTTGTGTTCGAGGTGAGATACATGTAAGGCAATTTTTCAATATTTATACGTGAATAAAAACTAAGGTTATCGATGCTCATATACATATTTACTAGTGACACTGTTACATATATCTTATTGCACACATAATAATTATTATCTCTCAACTCTCACTAAAACTTACTCGTTAAACATTCACTGGGATGTCACTTAGATACTTTCGATTCTACTACTTATAATTAACATTTCCCTAATATATTTCAACTAAAGATGTCAATAACTTTTCACATTAAGCTCTACGTTAAATGGAGAGGTTTCCATATTACAATAATGTTATATTTGATCCATATGAATTATAATTTTTTGTCGATAGTATGTGATTCATAGTACTGTTAAGAGGAGCTCGAGACCCAACGAGCGATCTAATATTTTTAAAAAAATTTCCAGTATAAAGGACCAGAATGTATTGAATTTTGCTTTTGAAATGTCTCTACCATAGGCAAGTATTTTTTTCTGTTCCATAGGATTTAAAGGAAAAGGAAATGCCTAGGAGATAATTGTGTTGATATGATATGAGGGATACCTTTAAATGTTTCTGAAATTCTGATAACTTTTTGATGCAGTTTATAAATAAAGATTTCTAATTGTAACGTAAATATTTATATTTCCTTCTTATATCATAAACTAGCAGAATCGCAGCCCTCCGGGCGGCTCATCCGCTAGGCAACGATAGGACGCCACCCTCCTGGAGGCTTCCACATTGTCTCACTGTTCAGTCCCCAAAACTTCTTCTTTCATCAATAGTTCATTAACGGTGTATGTAAGTTCCACCATGTTTTTCACTACAACGTTATAGCACAGTATATTTTTTTAGCATTAAACTGTTATTATTTTAGTGTCTAATCATCACTACATATAACATCATCCATCATCACTACATATAACACCATCCATCATCACTACATATAACACCATCCATCATCACTACATATAACACCACCCATCATCACTACATATAACACCATCCATCATCATTACATATAACACCATCCATCATCACTACAGATCGGTAAAGTAGTTTCCGAGATTCTCGTGCGGACATACAAACAAATAAGCAAATAAACAAACAGACAGACAGACTTCTTTGTTATATATATATATATATATATATATATATATATATATATATATATATATATATATATATATATATATATATATATATATATATATATATATATAGTTTTTTTTAAGTGTAATTCAGTTTTCGTATATAAACAGCGTGTGAGTGGGATGAATTTTAATTTCCAGGAATTTGACAAACTCTGGAAAACAGTTCTGACAACTGTACAATAACTATTAAAGTGGTTTTCTTTATTCATATCATCACCATTTTTGTTGTTAGTAGCTCAGAAAAGACAGCCCTTGCTTGAAGTGTTACAATAGTGGTGGAAGTCAAAAAACAAGCAGGTCCTGGGAAGTAAAATTTTGTTGCTCAGGACAAGGGGTAAAACAGGACCAGGGAAGAGTAGGTTTAAATGTATACTATACAAACAGTAGGAGCGTTAGAAATAAAATAGACTTGCTGAGAGCGGTTGTATGTACCGAGAATGTAGACGTCATAGCAATCACCGAAACTTGGATGAATCTGGCGAGCAAAAATTTTTTATCAGAGTACCACATAGAAGGGTACAACCTTTTTCACAAGGACAGGGAAGGTAGGAAGGGGGGAGGGTTCGCACTCTTCGTCAAGGATACATTAAAATGTTGTACTAATAATTCAATAAAGGGTGAAATAGGAACCGAGTCTGTGTGGGTAGAAATCACGGAAGGAAGAGAAAAACTAATTATGGGAGTGATTTACAGGCCCCCAAGTCTTAGCAAAGAAACAGCTCAGCCCATATGGCAGGAAATGAGTAGGGCAGCAAAATATAACAACCTCTGCATTATGGGGGATTTCAACTTCAGAAATATTGACTGGGACAACATTGTAGGCGACTATGAATCTGAAGACTTCCTAGACGCAGTACAGGACAATTTTTTGAAACAACTAATTACAGAACCTACTAGAGGTGACAATATATTAGACCTAGTATTAACAAATAAAGAAAATATTATCAGAGATATCACAGTAGGGGAAGAACTAGGTAACAGTGATCACAGAGAAATCAGGTTCACCATAAATT
>NW_024737786.1:0-10007 GCF_018991925.1 Homarus americanus
TATAACCTAACTCATGGAAAGTTGTTGGGTAGTGTGGTAGATGTCTAGGCACGTGAGTAAGTATTATTTTCTGGGAACCAATGTTTAGAAGGAGCAGAGTGGTGATACTCAGATTACTAATTCAATATTTATTAACACAGTGAGTGGAGAAGATGCATCTTAGATTCACTCAGGCTAAACAGAACCGCAATTAACTTATTAAATCATCAAACACTTCAAGAGCTTATTACCGCATTCAACACCTCCAAATACTCATTACTTTATTAGACAATTGGGATATCATTACCTTGATACATGAGATTCCGTAACTATTATTCACAAGCCATCACTGGACCCTCAGGTCTTACTTTAACAAGTAACAAATTACCTCTTCACTTCTTGATTAGAGCATGATACTCTCAGGTTATTCGTTCATGATTACTACAGATGAATACATAACACATTGGACTAACTCCACAATTATAGTAACATACAATACCTCCTGTTAGTTTGCAAGGAACAACCTGGTACCTTGAACTCTCATTCAGGGGTTCAATACTTAACCCGGGATACTATATTTCTGCTAGTTATCCCTCCAAACATGGGCTGACACTGCTACATGCAATAGATGAAGTACAATCTCCAGGTGGAGTCAGCGGGCACAGTTGTTTACAGCGGCCGCCAAGCTGAAGGCTCGCTCGCTAGGTGCACTCAGAGTGAGAGGGCGCTTCCCGGGGGAATCGTGTCCTGGGATTCTAAATGCGCCCTTAGAGACAGTCTTCAAGAACCATCTTGCCCATAGGTAGCTATCGACCCTCAGGAGAGTTGCTAACACATCCGCGTCTGGAGACGTGGAGAAAAAATCACAGAAGGAGTGAATATTTAACTTCACTATACAAAACATACGTCTGGCACCGGCTCAGACGATAGCTAGCCCTCTACTTTACTTGACTCACTTGGCACTGAAGGTACTATGTTAAAACATGAACACTGATATTCACAAAAAATGACTAAGTTAAACTGAGTTAATATCGCGGCGTGGAACACACGTGAACATACCTGGAGACGTGGAGAAGAACTCACAGAAGGAGTGATTTCCCCTCGCGCGCCTGCATATATACGGGCCTGAGGGCATATTCCTACTAGAAAGATAAATTTCACTAACAATAGACCCTCTATTCACAGTAGTCGTTGGACACCTAGCTGTGACCGTCAGTGTCACAGATCCGGCTAATTTTCTACATCTATATTTATGATTTAATCAGAGGTTGAGTTTGTCAGTAAAGAGGTGAATTGAAGTTATATATGCGTTCGCAACTCTATTGGCCTGACCGCAAACCACATCCCCGGTCAAACGGCCGTTAAATCTGGGAGAATTTTGAGTTTGACAGGAACTGTTCAGAAGATGAATGACTTTCTTAAATAGACAACTGACACTAACTAAACTATGAACATCAGATTCTCTGATGTCGGGGCAACAAAACAATATAACTTCAGTAGCGATCAGAAACCCATGGATATCCCCACGGACGACCTAAAATACGCCACTCTAACTGGCAAACTCAACACTCGCCTACTTGACACGTCTTACTAACAATAAGGACAGTTGAAGCGTTCAACACCACTCACAATGGATCTTGAATGTTCCAACTGTAAACAGACATATCTAAGTTGACTCAAAACAAAGGTGTTCTCTCTCACATTCAAATACATTATATAGAGAGGTTGGTTTCAGTAAGTCAGAGAAAATGGGATAACGGAGGACTGAGGCGTCTTGAAGTGACGAGAAAACGGACTCCTCAGATGGAGGACTCAAAATAAAAGCAGAGGTACATGTTTTGTGGGCTATTGAGCGTAATATGAATCATTTGATTTTGGCGTTAACTGACGTGTACGACCGTGGTCGTTACAGTGCATGCCCAGTACAGTCAGTACTTGCCAACAGTGAGTAACAGAGCCGTGACCGATCGCCCAAGCGGCTAACGAGCCGATCAATTGGTGAAGAGGATAAAAGAAAAGGAAAAGTAATGAGAGACGTGACCGATCGCCCAGCGGCTAACGAGCCGATCAGTGGTGAAGAGGATAAAGTAAAAGTAAAGTAAAAAGATAACGATTAACGTCATATTAGTGCCTTATCAGTAGTGAATACCCCACTGTTCTTTGCCTATCTTATTGTAAGGGTTCATAAGAGCTCCTCTGATTTATTGGTAAGTTTACAAGAAATTTAACGAAAAAGAAATTCATAGTTGAGGGGTTAAAGTGTGGTAAGTACGTGTCCAGTGTACTCCAACTTGACAGTGTCATTTGCACAAACTACGAGTGTCCTCTATGAAAGTGAAAATGCGGCATTTTTATAATCGTTTACTATGCTAAATCACCGGCGAGTCGGCCGTCAATAATTACCCTTGTATGTTTGTTGAGATAGAACTAACTTCAGGGCTTGATTCATCCATAGTAAAGACCTTCAGATATCATAAAACACAATAGAAGCAGGTTATTAATATTTATTTGATTCTGCTTACTTTACGTTTGGTGAAGTTATAATATTACATTGGTCTTTCTTTCGCTGTTATTGATACGTATTACGTAATCTTTAGACAATTCTAAGAAATTTTTCCTCATGATATTTCCGCCGGAAATTAAGGATAACCGAGATATTATTTTTTCAATATTATTAGATTTGTTTAGTCATAGTGTAGCATTTGTTGTTTACGTCTCGCGGAGAAGGTCTGAGAGCTGTGCTGACATTGTGATCAAGACTATTTTACGTGTAGCGTACTGCATGTGGCCAGTTGTCAATTCTCTTTAGTTGTATGGACACACAAACGTACGTACATGTAGATGTAGCCACTCAGGAATGAGGTAGGACAGAAACTCACAATGCGCTTTCTGTATATATATTGTTTGTACAGCGCAGTGCTTAGGAGTGACTAGGTGAGGAGCTGTGAGAGATGTTGCTGGTCCAGTAGCTGAGTGTAGAATGTCCTCCCGGTTGGTTGGTTATACAGAGAGAACAGTGGCTCTGAGAGTGGAATAAGGGTATAGTACAAGGTAAAGTTCAGAAGTGGGAAGTAGAGGAGAAGGTTAACAGCAGGTGGGCTATCCACCTTGCGGAGACGGGTTTTTTTGTCTTCCGTAACTGTGCTGCCTTAGTGGTTCATGGGGTTAGGGAAGGCTGGTCTCAGCCAAGCTAAGCTAAGTTATTCTAAGTTGTCCTTGGGACATATTATCTTAGGGGTGGGTCCCTTCAGGTCCTTGTGGCACTGGAGGGATGATCCCCATCTTTTTTTTTTTTTGTGAACTATTTAGGTCATTTGTTTATTTGTGGGGTCCCTCCAGGTCCTTGTGTGACTGGAGAGTTGTGCCCATCTTTTGGTTCTTATTTGTTGTTATTTTTTATTGTTATTTTATTATTATTGTGTATATAGAGGCTCTGGTTCTTCATTATCATTTTTCCTGCTTCTAGGCCACCATCTGTGTGATGTGTTGTTGTTTTCCTCAATTAGTTGGTTTAGTATGGGATCCTGTTCTTGCTGGATTTTTTCCCATATTGCATTTGCTTGGGTGTGTATTCTGGTGTTGAGTGGGTCTATGCCGTGTTCTGTGTGTATGTCTTGTGCTGTTTGTGTGTATGGTGGTTGGTGTTTTGCTGCTCTTCTGAGGGCTATATTTTGCACTGCTTGAAATTTGAGTTGATTAGTTCTTGCGATTATGTTCAGAGGTATCGGAGGGTATTCTAAGTGTGGTCTGATCAGTGCTTTGTATAGGTGCAATTGCGTGTTGGTGTCCAATTGGCGGAATCTTCTGAGCTTTGTAAGTTGTGATCTTGCCATAGCTATTCTTTCATTGATGCGAGGGATTATTCCACTTCTGGATATCTTGAGTCCTAATGTTTTTCCCTTGGCAACATATGGTATTTGTTGGTTGTTGATAATAATAGGGCATGGGTTCGTTTTTGCGATGTGAATTATTTTGAGTTTTTGGACATTGGTTTTTATCTTCCATTTTCGTTCATAGTTATTTATTAACTCTATTTCTCTGCTTGTTCTAATGGCCATCATTTGTTTGGATTTTCCCGGGTACCTGATTATCTGTGTTACATCATCTGCGTATGCTATATATTCTGATTGCCGTGGTTGCGGCATATCTGCCGTGTATACAGTGTATAACGTCGGTGATATATTACTGCCTTGGGGAACTCCGCTATAAAGGTTGAAGGTTTGTCCTCGATGGTTGTCGATGATTAATTTGCCCTTTCTGTTATCTAAGAAATTGCATAGTAGTGTTGCGATATTGGTAGGCATGTCCAATTTGATTATTTTTAACTTCAGTCCTTCATGCCAGACTTTATCAAATGCTTTTGAAACATCTCTTAGAATTATATTGCATTGTTCTTTGTTACTTGCAGCATTTGCAATTGATTCGTATATTAGTGCTATTGCTGTATTGGTTCCTCGGTTTTTTCGAAAGCCGTGCTGTCTCGGGTTATATTTGTTTTCTTGGTCTCGAAAATTTCTGAGTCTGTGGTTAATTATTTTTTCCAATATTTTACCGGGTGTTTCCAGTAATGAGATAGGTCTGTAGTTTTCTGCTTGAGTATGGTTCTTTCCTGCTTTCGGGATGAGTCTGATTTTGGCTAATTTAAATTTGGTAGGGAAAAAGCCAGTTGCAAGTGAGGCATTGTATATATTTTTGAGCTGTTCGATCATAGACTGAGGAATGTTTTGTAGTACGATTTTATTAATTTGGCTTATGCCAGGTGCTTTATTCTTGAAGCTTGCTATTGTTTTTACAATATCATTTTGAGTTAGAGGAGCAATTATTGGGTTGTTGATGTTTAATGAATTGAGGTTAATTTTTACGGTGGGTTTCCATTTCTCTGTGTACTGGCTCAAATATGTTCTAGTTGCCTGTTCTGTTTCTTGGCAAAAGCTTCTATTATCTTCGTCGTTGATTCTGAATATGTCTTTCCAGAATTCTTTAAATATTGGTTCTTTATCGTGTGGTTCTGTTGCCTTTCTACCGTTTTTGTCCTTTATGTAGCTAGTTTCTTCTGAATTAGTTCCCATTAGGTTTTTTATTTTTTTCCAGAATGCTTTTGGATTTCTTTAATCTGCTTGTGTATCCTGGATCAGTTTGTTCCATTTTTCATTGTGTTTGTTCTTGCTTATGTCTTTCAGTTCTTCTTTTAGATTCCTGTATAATATTCTGTTGTCATTGCTCCACCTGTGTGTTTTTGTGTATTCATAAAGATTGGTAAATTTAGTTTGGATAATTTTCTCTTCATATGTTAATTGTGCATGTGGTAATGTACGGTGTGTTGTTTTTGGGATGTTGTTTTTCATTGCTGTTGTTACTTCATTGTACCATGTGTCCAGCGATTTGTCAATCTCAGTTGTGTCTTTGTTGTGTAGGAGTGTTGGTTCGTTTTTGCTGAGATTCAATTTAAATTTTTCCCAATTTGCTCTATTAAGTGAAAATCTTGGGATTGATGGAACTTGTATCGGGGATGTGGATAAAGTTGCTATTATGGGTAAATGATCACTGGTTGTTGTGGGTCCAGCTTTTAGATGTACGTTTAGATGGTGATGCCTATTGGTTGCCACATGACAAAACTTTTATTTTATTTTATTTTATTTTTTTTAGGGTGTTGTGGTCACGGCTGTGATAAAGGCCAACCAGGGAGTGTAGTACTGTGCCTTCAGTTAAATCAGTTCATAGTTGTCATCAGTGAATGCAGAAGAGACTATAATAACTTAAAGTGAATACATATTGGCAATCGAGCTGGTAAGGACAACTGCCAGCCTATACGTGTCATAGGTGCCACAGAGACTTTAAATTTTATTTTGTTGTGTGCTTGCTCAAGGACTGAATCTGTGTTTATAATACACCACTCACAGGGAGATACAGTGTACACAGTGATAGTTCATAGTGTCATCAGTGACCGCTGAAGTTGTAAATAACTTAAAGTGAGCGCTCACTAGCAAGCAAGCTGGAAAGGCATCGTGCCAGCTGAAACCAAGTCGTGTCATAGGTGCCACAGAGACTTTAAATTTTATGTTGATTGTGTGCTATCTCAAGGACTGAAACTGTGCCTACAATACACCATTCACAGGGAGATACAGTGTACGCAGTCGCAGACGACAACTCTATAGGCAACAGAGAGTAGCTAAGTACTTTTTCTTTCTTTATTTTTTTGAAATAGGTGTAGATTTATACACAGTCTGCACCCCCCCCCCCACAACAACAACAACCATGAGTTTGATATGTGATTACTGCAGGGAGACGTCGGATATGGAGGATACAGGCCTAACTAATGCAACGTTTAGGAAGTTACTAACTGCCGTAAAGCATGATGGCTGTTGCTGGTATTGCTCTGGCTGCATAGTCAAGGTGAATGTAGCGATTGCAATCCATAAGGGAACGAGTTCTCTAGGGACGAAAATAGATGAAGCAGGAGCCCTGCTGGTTGACAAACTGGAGCAAGTTGGGAAAGAGATCCTTGCTAAGACTGAGGAAGTAGCTAATAGAATGGAGGTGGTTGCTAAGAGGAGTTATGCTGACGTATTAGGAGGGCCACGGGGGGGGGGGCGGAGAGTAATGCAGAATCAGCACAGGTTCTACAGCAGATTGGGACTTTGAAAAAGTGTGTCGAAGAAATGAAAATTAACGGACCTACTGTTAGGGGAGAGGAGGAACACCAGGAACGGCTCCAGCGCAGGAACAATGTACAGGTTGTACCTCTCTAGTCCGGCAACCTCGGGACCTGACCGGTGCCTGACCATGGAAATTGCCGTACCATGGAAATTCACCCTTTTCCTGGATAGATAGTGACTTGTGCTTATGCCTGGAAGCACTAGCACCACTTTCTCTGCGTCATGGTCTCTTTGAAGACATATTTTTACTTTTACTTTTATCCTCTTCGCCACTGATCGGCTTGTTAGCCGCTTGGGCGATCGGTCACGACTCTTTTCCTTTATATTCTTCACCAAAAGGTCGGCTCGCTAGCCGCCCGGGCGATCGGTCACGTCTCTGTCACGCACTGTTGGCAAATACTGGGCATGCACTGGCTCCTGAATGTACCTGAACCCGCTCCAGTGTTGGTCAAGTCTTCTCTTGAAAGAGCTCACACTCGGTGCCGTCACAACACTTTCTGGTAGATTGTTCCAAGAGTTTACAACCCTCACTCCGAAAAAGTTTGCCCTCACGGTTTTCCGGACTTGCGGCTTCTTCAATCTTGAGCTGTGACCCCTTGTGGGGCGAGCGTCCGCCAGCTCAAAGTAAGGACACTCAACTGAGTAGTGCCCCCTGAGATGCTTATAAACCTCAACTAGGTCCCCCCTTGCCCGTCTGTAGTATAAGCTAGGCAAGTTCAGGCGCTCCAATCTCTCAGGGTAGCTGAGATGCCGAAGTGCAGGCACCAGTTTGGTGGCCCTCCTTTGAACATTTTCAACCAACTGACAGTCCCTAGCATATCTCAGGGACCAGATGGGGTGACAGTACTCCAGATGGGGAAGCACTTCACTCCTGAAGATCGTCACGAGGGACGGACCGTCTAGATATCTGAACGACCTTCTTATAAGACCCAATAATTTATTTGCCTGATTTACCTTCTTCTCATAATGGCCCGAGAACTTCAGCTCATTGTCAACATACACACCTAGGTCCTTCTCACACACAGTCTCAACTAGTACATTTTCTTCATCCCGTTGGGACATATGGTACGCCTCCTTACCGTTGGTACGCCCCAGGTGCATCCTCTTACACTTCGTGACATTGAATCTCAGCAGCCATTCCTTCGACCATTCCTGGAGCCCACAGAGGTCCTTCTGCAGCTCTTCACAGTCCGCTTGGTTCTTAATTTCCAGAAATAACTTGGCGTCATCGGCAAACATTTGTATGGAGGAGTGTACAACGTCAGGCATATCATTTATGAAACAAACAAACAACAGCGGGCCCAATACACTACCCTGCGGTACCCCACTTGTTACAGGTACAGATGACGATTTCGTGCCATTAATCACCACACATTGCTTGCGGTCATGTAGAAAGTCTTCTATCCACGCTAGGACATTTCCCCGAATTCCGTACCCTTCCAGTTTGATTTTCAGCCTTTCGTGGGGTACACTGTCGAAAGCCTTGGCAAAATCTAGGTAAATATTGTCGATATTACCACCCTGTTCTAGAATATGGGTCCAAATATCCAATACCTTGAGCAATTGTGTCAAGCAAGAGCGCCCCGGCATAAAACCGTGTTGGCAATCTTTTACAAGGTTGTTTCGTAGTAGATGTTCCATCGCTGCATCTCTGATAATACTCTCAAGTACTTTACATATTATGCTGGTCAGGCTCACCGGTCTATAGTTGTTCGTGGAGTACCTATCGCCCTTCTTGAAGATAGGACTCACATAAGCCACTTTCCATTCACTGGGGACCATTTGTTCATCCAGGCATTTACAAAACAGAATCTTCAGGGGCTCTGCAAGCTCGTTGCACAGCTCCCTTAGCACTCTAGGATGCACCATGTCAGGTCCAGGACTCTTATGGACCTTTAGCCTGGACAGTTTATTTCTAATACCCTCTTCTGTGAACACAATGTGGGTCAGTGCTGTGTCGAACCATCTGTCCTCAAACGCAGGAAGGTTAGTTGCATCCTCTCTTGTGAACACTGAGGAAAAGAAGCTGTTCAATGCCTCAGCTTTATCCTGGTCAGAATCTGCGTAACTACCATCTTCAAGCCTCGGTCTGATACTCCTACTCGCGTTTTCAATTTCGACTTTGCATAGCGGTAAAACGCCTTTGGGTTTGACTTGACCTCGCGTGCAACCAGCCTTTGGAACTCCTTTTCAGCCCTCCTACACTCTATCTTTGCTTGGTTTCTGGCTCTTGCATACATCATCCTGTCTTGCTCATCGTTTGACCCAACCCACGTCTTGAATTTCTGGGTTTTCTTCTTAATTTTGTCGACCGCCGCATGGTTCATGTGTAGGGATCCCCTCGTATTCCTAGAAGCACTGGGTTTGGTCTTGGGTATATATTTATCGATCAAATGGGTCATTTTACTAGTTATGATATTCAGCGTAGTGTCTGCGTTCTTGTACCTTAATAAGTCAGGCCAGTTGATACCCCTCATCTCTTCCCTCATCCCATTGTAATTTTCCTTGTAATATTTGCACCTTGGCCTGGCCTTATCTTGAACTAGGTAACAGTTAAATCTGAATGACAACACTGTATGGTGACTGGTGCCAACTGGGGCAAGGTGTTCCAGTTTGGCCACCATACCCTCCTCGTTTGTTATGATGAGGTCAAGTGGCTTGGGTGTTTGCTCCCCTCTGTAATGTCGGGTCTCTCACATGTTGGAACAGAAAATTATCTCTCAGAGTTTCTACAAAAAGAGTAGCAGGATTATTCAAGTCATTCGGGGTTGACTCGTTTCTCCAGTCGATGTCGCCATAGTTAAAGTCCCCCATGATAAGGAGGTGGCTGGGGTTGAGCATCGCCGCGTTGTTTATTAAGGTTCTTAAGTTCCTTTGATTTAGTGGGCCACAGTTCGGGGATCTGTAGATACACCCGACGATAAGTAAGTCCCCTCCCTTTAATTTAATTTTACACCACTTGGACTCTTCAAAGACATCCTCTCCCTGTACCCTCGCCTGGCTGGCTCTAAGGTCTTGCCTAGCGTAGATAACCACACCCCTCCTGCAGGATTCTTGAGTTAGGTTCGTAAATGAGTCATATCCAGCAATACTGAACTCGCATTCCTCTGGGTCGATTCTCCTGTTCTTGTACAACAGTTCTACAACTCCTACAATATCTGGTTGGTGTACTCTTAGTAGTGTTTCAAACTCCTCCCTCTTATCAAGGAACGTGTCGGTATTAGTGTACATGACATTCAAGCCAGAATTTGTTCTCGGTAACGTCTCTGCTCTTAGTAATAAACCCGCTCCACCCACATTCTCAGAAGCTGCAGCATTTGCTAAGTACACTGTATTTTGCAGGGTGTGGTTAAAAATTTCATTGTTTACACG
>NW_024737787.1:0-13853 GCF_018991925.1 Homarus americanus
TACTCGTCGAGGGGGCTTTGTTATACTCGATTAGGGGACTTTGCTATACTCGATCAGAGGACCTTGTTACACTAGATCAGGGGACTTTGTTATACTCGATCAGGGGACTTTGCTATACTCGATGATTGGGCTTTGTTTTACTCAATTAGGGGACTTTGTTATACTCGATCAGAGGACCTTGTTACACTAGATCAGGGGACTTTGTTATACTCGATTAGGGGACATTGTTATACTCGATCAGAGGACTTTATTACACTAGATCAGGGGGCTTTATTATGCTCGATCAGGGGACTTAGTTTTACTCGATCAGGGGACTTTGTTATACTCGATGAGGGGGCTTTGTTTTACTCGATGAGGGGACTTTGTTATACTCGTCGAGGGGGCTTTGTTATACTCGATTAGGGGACATTGTTATACTCGATCAGAGGACTTTGTTACACTAGATCAGGGGACTTTATTATGCTCGATCAGGGGACTTAGTTATATTCGATCAGGGGACTTTGTTATACTCGATCAGGGGACTTTGTTCTACTCAATCAGGGGACTTTGTTTTTCTCGATCAAGGGACTTTGTTATACTCGATCAGGGGACTTTGTTATACTCGAACAGGGACTTTGTTATACTCGATCATGGGACTTTGTTATATACTCGATCAGGGGACTTTGTTATATAAGTCAGGGGACTTTGTTATACTCGAACAGGGGACTTTGTTATATACTCGATCAGGGGACTTTGTTATACTCACGATCACCAGGACTTTGTTATACTCGAACAGGGACTTTGTTATATACTCGATCAGGACTTTATTTATACTCGATCAGGGGACTTTGTTATACTCGATCAGGCGACTTTGTTATACTCGATCAGGGGACTTCGTTATACTCGATCAGGGGACTTTGTTTTACTCGATCAGAGGACTTTGTTATACTCGATCTAGGGACTTTGTTATACTCCATTAGGGTCCTTTGTTTTACTCAATCAGGGGACTTAGTTATACTCTATCAGGGGACTTTGTTTTACTCGATCAGGGGACTTTGTTATACTCGATGAGGGGACTATGTTATACTCGATGAGGGGACTTTGTTATACTCGACCAGGGGCCTTTGTTATACTCGAACAGGGGGCTTTGTTATACTCGATCAGGAGACTTTGTTATGCTCGATCAGGGGACTTTGTTATACTCGATTAGGGGGATTTTTTATACTCGATCAAGGACTTTGTTATATTCGATCATGGGTGTTTGTTTTACTCGATCATGGAACTTTGTTATACTCGATCAGGGAACGTTGTTATACACGATGAGGGGACTTTGTTATACTCGATCTTGGGACTTTGTTTAACTCCATTAGGGTCCTTTGTTATACTCTCATCAGGGGACTTAGTTATATTCGATCAGGGGACTTTGTTATACTCGATTAGGGGGCTTTGTTATACTCGATCAGGGGACATTGTTATACTCGATCAGAAGACTTTGTTATACTCGATCTTGGGACTTTGTTATACTCCATTAGGGTCCTTTGTTAAACTCAATGAGGGCCTTAGTTATACTCGATTAGGGGACTTTGTTAGACTCGATCAGAGGACTTTGTTACACTAGATCAGGGGACTTTGTTATACTCGATGAGGGGGCTTTGTTTAACTCGATCAGGGACTTAGTTATACTCGATCAGGGGACTTTGTTATACTCGATCTTGAGAGGTTGTTATAGTCCATTAGGGTCCTTTATTATACTCGATCAGGGAACTTTGTTATACTCGATCCGGGGCTTTATTATACTCGATAAGGGACTTTGTTATACTCGACCAGGGGAGTTTGTTATACTCGATCAGGGAACTTTGTTATACCTAGATCAGGGGACTTTGTTATACTCGATCCGGGGCTTTATTATACTCGGTAAGGGGACTTTGTTATACTCGATCAGGGGACTTTGTTATACTCGATGAGGGGACTATGTTATACTCGATCTTGGGACTTTGTTAAACTGGATTAGGGGCCTTTGTTATACTCCATTAGGGGCCTTTGTTATACTGGATCAGGGAACTTTGTTGTAATCGATGAGGGGACTTTTTTATGCTCGATCAGGGGGCTTTGTTATACTCGATAAGGAGACTTTGTATATACTCAACTAGGGACTTTGTTATATTCGGAAAGTGGCCTTTCTTATATTCGATCAGGGGGCTTTGTTAAACTCGATCAGGCGACTTTGTTATACTCGATCAGGGGACTTTATTATACTCGATCAGGGGACTTTGTTATACTCGATCAGGGGGCTTTGTTTTTCCCGATCAAGGGACTTTGTTATACTCGATCAGGGGACTTTGTTATACTTGATCAGGGGACATTATTATACTCAATGAGGGGACTTTATTATAATCGATTAGGGGACTTTGTTATACTCGATCAGGGGATTTTGTTATACTCGACGAGGTGGCTTTGTTATACTCGATCAGAGGACTTTGTTACACTCGAACAGGGGACTTTGTTATAATCGATCAGGGGACTTTGTTGTACTCGATGAGCGGGCTTTGTTTTACTCGATGAGGGGACATTGTTATACTCGATCAGGGGACTTTGTTATACGCGATCAGGGGACTTTGTTAAAATCGATCAGGGGACTTTGTCATACTCGATCAGGCGCCTTTGTTATACTCGATCTTTAGACTTTGTTATACTCCATTAGGGTCCTTTATTATACTCGATCAGGGGACTTTGTTATACTCGAACAGGGGACTTTGTTATGCTCGATCAGGGGACTTTGTTATCCTCGATGAGGGACTTTGTTATACTCGATCAGGGGACTTTGTTATACTCGTCGAGGGGGGCTTTGTTATACTCGATTAGGTGACTTTGTTATACTCGTTCAGAGGACTTTGTTACACTAGATCAGGGGACTTAGTTATACTCGATCAGGGGACTTTGTTATACTCGATCAGGCGACTTTCTTATACTCGATCAGGGGACTTCGTTATACTCGATCAGGGGACTTTGTTTTACTCGATCAGAGGACTTTGTTATACTCGATCTTGGGACTTTGTTATACTCCATTAGGGTCCTTTGTTTTACTCAATCAGGGGACTTAGTTATACTCTATCAGGGGACTTTGTTTTACTCTATCAGGGGACTTTGTTATACTCGATCAGGGGACTTATACTCGATCAGTGGACTATGTTATACTCGATGAGGGGGCTTTGTTATACTCGGTCAGGGGACTTTGTTATATCTCGATTATGGGGCTTTTTTATACTCGATCAAGGACTTTGTTATACTCGATCAGGGGTGTTTGTTTTACTCGATCATGGAACTTTGTTATACTCGATCAGGGAACTTTGTTATACTCGATGAGGGGACTTTGTTATACTCGATCTTGGGACTTTGTTTAACTCCATTAGGGTCCTTTGTTATACTCTCATCAGGGGACTTAGTTATACTCGATCAGGGGACTTTGTTATACTCGATTAGGGGGCTTTGTTATACTCGATCAGGGGACATTGTTATACTCGATCAGAAGACTTTGTTATACTCGATCTTGGGACTTTGTTATACTCCATTAGGGTCCTTTGTTAAACTCAATGAGGGCCTTAGTTATACTCGATTAGGGGACTTTGTTAGACTCGATCAGAGGACTTTGTTACACTAGATTAGGGGACTTTGTTATACACGATGAGGGGGCTTTGTTTAACTCGATCAGGGACTTAGTTATACTCGATCAGGGGACTTTGTTATACTCGATCTTGAGACGTTGTTATAGTCCATTAGGGTCCTTTATTATACTCGATCAGGGAACTTTGTTATACTCGATCCGGGGCTTTATTATACTCGATAAGGGACTTTGTTATACTCGACCAGGGGAGTTTGTTATACTCGATCAGGGAACTTTGTTATACTAGATCAGGGGACTTTGTTATACTCGATCCGGGGCTTTATTATACTCGGTAAGGGGACTTTGTTATACTCGATCAGGGGACTTTGTTTTACTCGATGAGGGGACTATGTTATACTCGATCTTGGGACTTTGTTAAACTGGATCAGGGGCCTTTGTTATACTCCATTAGGGGCCTTTGTTATACTGGATCAGGGAACTTTGTTGTAGTCGATCAGGGGACTTTGTTATGCTCGATCAGGGAGCTTTGTTATACTCGATTAGGAGACTTTGTATATACTCAACTAGGGACTTTGTTATATTCGGTCAGGAGCCTTTCTTATACTCGATCAGGGGGCTTTGTTAAACTCGATCAGGGGACTTTGTTATACTCGATCAGGGGACTTTGTTATACTCGATCAGGGGACTTTGTTATACTCGATCAGGGGGCTTTGTTTTTCTCGATCAAGGGACTTTGTTATACTCGATCAGGGGACTTTGTTATACTTGATCAGGGGACTTTATTATACTCAATCAGGGGACTTTATTATAATCGATTAGGGGACTTTGTTATACTCGATCAGGGGATTTTGTTATACTCGACGAGGTAGCTTTGTTATACTCGATCAGAGGACTTTGTTACACTCGAACAGGGGACTTTGTTATACTCGATCAGGGGACTTTGTTGTACTCGATGAGCGGGCTTTGTTTTACTCGATCAGGGGACATTGTTATACTCGATCAGGGGACTTTGTTATACGCGATCAGGGGACTTTGTTATACTCGATCAGGGGACTTTGTCATACTCGATCAGGGGACTTTGTTATACTCGATCTTGAGACTTTGTTATACTCCATTAGGGTCCATTATTATACTCGATCAGGGGACTTTGTTATGCTCGACCAGGTGACTTTGTTATCCTCGATCAGGGGACTTTGTTATACTCGATCAGGGGACTTTGTTATACTCGTCGAGGGGGGCTTTGTTATACTCGATTAGGTGACTTTGTTATACTCGTTCAGAGGACTTTGTTACACTAGATCAGGGGACTTAGTTATACTCGATCAGGGGACTTTGTTATACTCGATCAGGCGACTTTCTTATACTCGATCAGGGGACTTCGTTATACTCGATCAGGGGACTTTGTTTTACTCGATCAGAGGACTTTGTTATACTCGATCTTGGGACTTTGTTATACTCCATTAGGGTCCTTTGTTTTACTCAATCAGGGGACTTAGTTATACTCTATCAGGGGACTTTGTTTTACTCGATCAGGGGACTTTGTTATACTCGATCAGTGGACTATGTTATACTCGATGAGGGGACTTTGTTATACTCGACTAGGGCCTTTGTTATACTCGATAAGGGGGCTTTGTTATACTCGGTCAGGGGACTTTGTTATGCTCGATCAGGGGACTTTGTTATACTCGATGAGGGGACTTTGTTATACTCGATCTTGGGACTTTGTTTAACTCCATTAGGGTCCTTTGTTATACTCAATCAGGGGACTTAGTTATACTCTATCAGGGGACTTTGCTTTACTCGATCAGGGGACTTTGTTATACTCGATGAGGGGACTATGTTATACTCGATGAGGGGACTTTGTTATACTCGATCAGGAGACTTTGTTATGCTCGATCAGGGGACTTTGTTATACTCGATTACGGGGCTTTTTTATACTCGATCAAGGACTTTGTTATACTCGATCAGGGGTGTTTGTTTTACTCGATCATGGAACTTTGTTATACTCGATCAGGGAACTTTGTTATACTCGATGAGGGGACTTTGTTATACTCGATCTTGGGACTTTGTTAAGCTGGATCAGGGGCCTTTTTGTATACTCCATTAGGGGCCTTTGTTATACTGGATCAGGGAACTTTGTTGTAATCGATCAGGGGACTTTGTTATGCTCGATCAGGGGGCTTTGTTAAACTCGATCAGGGGACTTTGTTATACTCGATCAGAGGACTTTGTTATACTCGATCAGGGGACTTTGTTATACTCGATCAGGGTGCTTTGTTTTTCTCGATCAAGGGACTTTGTTATACTCGATTAGGGGGCTTTGTTATACTTCATCAGGGGACTTTATTATACTCAATCAGGGGACTTTATTATAATCGTTTAGGTAACTTTGTTATATTCGATCAGGGGATTTTGTTATACTCGACGAGGTGGCTTTGTTATACTCGATCAGAGGACTTTGTTACATCTCGAACAGGGGACTTTGTTATACTCGATCAGGGGACTTTGTTATACTCGATGAGGGGGCTTTGTTTTACTCGATCAGGGGACTTTGTTATACTCGATCAGGGGACTTTGTTATACTCGATCTGGGGACTTTGTTATACTCGATCAGGGGACTTTGTCACACTCAATCAGGGGACTTTGTTATACTCGATCTTGAGACTTTGTTATACTCCATTAGGGTCCTTTATTATACTCGATCAGGGGACTTAGTTATACTCGGTCAGGGAACTTTGTTATACTCGATCAGGGGACTTTGTTATACTCGATCAGGACTTTTGCTATACTCGATCAGGGACTTTGTTATACTCTGTCGAGGGGGGGCTTTGTTATACTCTCGATTAGGTGACTTTGTTATACTCGATCTGGGGACTTTGTTATACTCTCGATCAGGAACTTTGTTACAGCCGATCAGGGGACTTTGTTATACTCGATCAGGACTTTGTTATAATGACCGGGGACTTTGTTATACTCGATCAGGAACTTGCTGCCAGCCGATCAGGGGACTTGTTATACTAGATCAGGGGACTTTGTTATACTCGTTCAGAGTACTTTGCTATACTAGATCAGGGGACTTTGTTATACTCGATCAGGGGACTTTGTTTTACTCGATGAGGGGGCTTTGTTTTACTCGATCAGGGGACTTTGTTATACTCGATCTGGGGACTTTGTTATACTCGATCAGGGAACTTTGTTACAGTCGATCAGGGGACTTTGTTATACTCGTTCTTGAGACTTTGTAATACTCCATTAGGGTCCTTTATTATAATCGATCAGGGGACTTAGTTATACTCGATCAGGGGACTTTGTTATACTCGATCAGGTGACTTTGTTATACTCGATCAGGGGACTTTGTTATACTCGATCATGGGACTTTGTTTTACTCCATTAGGGTCCTTTGTTTTACTCAATCAGGGGACTTAGTTATACTCTATCAGGGGACTTTGTTTTACTCGATCAGGGGATTTTGTTATACTCGATCAGGGGACTATGTTATACTCCATTAGGGTCCTTTGTTTTACTCAATCAGGGGACTTAGTTATACTCTATCAGGGGACTTCGTTTTACTCGATCAGGGGACTTTGTTATACTCGATCAGGCGACTTTGTTATACTCGATCAGGGGACTTCGTTATACTCGATCAGGGGACTTTGTTTTACTCCCTTAGGGTCCTTTGTTTTACTCAATCAGGGGACTTAGTTATACTCTATCAGGAGACTTTGTTTTACTCGATCAGAGGACTTTGTTATACTCGATCTTGGGACTTTGTTATACTCCATTAGGGTCCTTTGTTTTACTCAATCAGGGGACTTAGTTATACTCTATCAGGGGACTTTGTTTTACTCGATCAGGGGACTTTGTTATACTCGATCAGGGGACTATGTTATACTCGATGAGGGGACTTTGTTATACTCGACCAGAGGCCTTAGTTATACTCGATCAGGGGGCTTTGTTATACTCGATCAGGGGACTTTGTTATGCTCGATCAGGGGACTTTGTTATACTCGATTAGGGGGCTTTTTTATACTCGATCAAGGACTTTGTTATACTCGATCAGGGGTGTTTGTTTTACTCGATCATGGAACTTTGTTATACTTGATCAGGGAACTTTGTTATACTCGATGAGGGGACTTTGTTATACTCGATCTTGGGACTTTGTTTAACTCCATTAGGGACCTTTGTTATACTCCATTAGGGGCCTTTGTTATACTGGATCAGGGAACTTTGTTGTAATCGATCAGGGGACTTTGTTATGCTCGATCAGGGGGCTTTGTTAAACTCGATCAGGGGACTTTGTTATACTCGATCAGGGGACTTTGTTATACTCGATCAGGGGACTTTGTTATACTCGATCAGGGGGCTTTGTTTTTCTCGATCAAGGGACTTTGTTATACTCGATCAGGGGACTTTGTTATACTTGATCAGGGGACTTTATTATACTCAATCAGGGGACTTTATTATAATCGATTAGGGGACTTTGTTATACTCGATCAGGGGTCTTTGTTATACTCGATCAGGGAACTTTGTTATACTCGATCAGGGGGCTTTGTTTTTCTCGATTAAGGGACTTTGTTATACTCGATCAGGGGACTTTGTTATACTTGATCAGGGGTCTTTATTATACTCAATCAGGGGACTTTATTATAATCGATTAGGGGACTTTGTTATACTCGATCAGGGGATTTTGTTATACTCGACGAGGTGGCTTTGTTATACTCGATCAGAGGACTTTGTTACACTCGAACAGGGGACTTTGTTATACTCGATTAGGGGACTTTGTTATACTCGATGAAGGGGCTTTATTTTACTCGATCAGGGGACTTTGTTATACTCGATCAGGGGAGTTTGTTATACTCGATCAGGGAACTTTGTTATACTCGATCAGGGGACTTTGTCATACTCGATCAGGGGAATTTGTTATACTCGATCTTGAGACTTTGTTATACTCCTTTAGGGTCCTTTATTTTACTCGATCAGGGGACTTTGTTATACTCGGTCAGGGGACTTTGTTATTCTCGATCAGGGGACTTTGTTATACTCGATCAGGGGACTTTGTTTTAATCGATCAGAGGACTTTGTTATACTCGATCTTGGGACTTTGTTACACTCGAACAGGGGACTTTGTTATACCTGATCTGGGGACTTTTGTTATACTCGATCAGGGAACTTTGCTACAGTCGATCAGGACTTTTGTTATACTCTTTCGATCAGGGACTTTGTTATACCTCGGATCTGGGACTTTGTTATACTCGATCAGGGAACTTTGTTATACTCGATCAGGGGACTTTGTTTTACTCGATGAGGGGGCTTTGTTTTACTCGATCAGGGGATTTTGTTATACTCGATCTGGGGACTTTGTTATACTCGATCAGGGAACTTTGTTACAGTCGATCAGGGGACTTTGTTATACTCGTTCTTGAGACTTTATTATACTCCATTAGGGTCCTTTATTATACTCGATCAGGGGACTTAAATATACTCGATCAGGGGACTTTGTTATACTCGATCAGGCGACTTTGTTATACTCGATCAGGGACTTCTGCTATACCTCGATCAGGGACTTCTGCTTTACTCGATCAGGGACTTTTGTTATACTCGATCAGGGGACTATGTTATAATTCATTAGGTCCTTTGTTTTACCTAATCAGGGACTTAGTTATACTCATCAGGGACTTTGCTTTTACTCGATCAGGGGACTTTGTTATACTGATCAGGCTATGATCTTTGTTATACTCAATCAGGGACTTTGTTATACTCTCGATCAGGGACTTTGTTTTACCCATTAGGTCCTTTGTTTTACCTAATCAGGGACTTAGTTATACTCTATCAGGGACTTTGTTTTACTCGAACAGAGGACTTTGTTATACCTGATCTTGGGACTTTGTTATACTCCATTAGGGTCCTTTTACTCAAATCAGGGACTTAGTTATACCTCATCAGGGACTTTTGTTTTACTCCGATCTGAGACTTTGTTATATTCGATCAGGGGACTATGTTATACTCGATGAGGGGACTTTGTTATACTCGACCAGAGGCCTTAGTTATACTCGAGCAGGGGGCTTTGTTATACTCGATCAGGGGACTTTGTTATGCTCGATCAGAGGACTTTGTTATACTCGATTAGGGGGCTTTTTTATACTCGATCAAGGACTTTGTTATACTCGATCTGGGGTGTTTGTTTTACTCGATCATGGGACTTTGTTATACTCGATCAGGGAACTTTGTAATACTCGATGAGGGGACTTTGTTATACTCGATCTTGGGACTTTGTTTAACTCCATTAGGATCCTTTGTTATACTCAATCAGGGGACTTAGTTATACTCGATCAGGGGACTTTGTTATACTCGATTAGGGGGCTTTGTTATACTCGATCAGGGGACTTTGTTATACTCGATCAGAAGACTTTGTTATACTCGATCTTGGGACTTTGTTATACTCCATTAGGGTCCTTTGTTAAACTCAATGTAAGGACTTAGTTATACTCGATTAGGGGACTTTGTTAGACTCGGTCAGAGGACTTTGTTACACTAGATCAGGGGACTTTGTTATACTCGATGAGGGGGCTTTGTTTAACTCGATCAGGGACTTAGTTATACTCGATCAGGGGACTTTGTTATACTCGATTAGGGGACTTTGTTATACTCGATCTTGAGACGTTGTTATAGTCCATTAGGGTGTTTTATTATACTCGATCAGGGAACTTTGTTATATTCGATCCGGGGCTTTATTATACTCGATAAGGGACTTTGTTATACTCGACCAGGGTAGTTTGTTATACTCGATCAGGGGACTTTGTTATACTCGATCAGGGGACTTTGTTATACTCGATGAGGGGACTATGTTATACTCGATCTTGGGACTTTGTTAAACTGAATCAGGGGCCTTTGTTATACTCCATTAGGGGCCGTTGCTATACTGGATCAGGGAACTTTGTTGTAATCGATCAGGGGACTTTGTTATGCTCGATCAGGGGGCTTTGTTATACTCGATCAGGAGACTTTGTATATACTCAACTAGGGACTTTGTTATATTCAGTCAGGGGCCTTTCTTATACTCGATCAGGGGGCTTTGTTAAACTCCATCAGGGGACTTTGTTATACTCGATCAGGGGACTTTGTTATACTCGATCAGGGGGCTTTGTTTTTCTCGATCAAGAGACTTTGTTATACTCGATCAGGGGACTTTGTTATACTTGATCAGGGGACTTTATTATACTCAATCAGGGGACTTTATTATAATCCATTAGGGGACTTTGTTATACTCGATCAGGGGATTTTGTTATACTCGACGAGGTGGCTTTGTTATAGTCGATCAGAGGACTTTGTTACACTCGAACATGGGACTTTGTTATACTCGATCAGGGGACTTTGTTATACTCGATCAGGGGACTTTGTCATACTCGATCAGGGGACTTTGTTATACTCGATCTTGAGACTTTGTTATACTCGATCAGGGGACTTTGTCATACTCGATCAGGGGACTTTGTTATACTCGATCTTGAGACTTTGTTATACTCCATTAGGGTCCTTTATTATACTCGATCAGGGGACATAGTTATACTCGGTCAGGGGACTTTGTAATAATCGATCAGGGGACTTTGTTATACTCGATCAGGGGAATTTGTTTTAATCGATCAGAGGACTTTGTTATACTCGATCTTGGGACTTTGTTATACACCATTAGGGTCCCTTGTTATACTCAATCATGGGACTTAGTTATACTCGATAAGGGGAATTTTTTATACTCGATGAGGGGGCTTTGTTATACTCGATCAGGGGACTTTGTTATACTCGATCAGGGGTGTTTGTTTTACTCGATCAGGGACTTTGTTATACTCGATCAGGGGAATTTGTTTTACTCGATCAGGGAACTTTGTTATACACGACCAGGGGCCTTTGTTATACTCGATCAGGGGACTTTGTTATTCTCGATGAGGGGACTTTGTTATACTCGATCTTGGGACTTTGTTAAACTCTATCATGGGACTTTGTTAAACTCGATCAGCGGACTTTGTTATACTCGATCAGGGGACTTTGTTATACTCGATGAGGGGGCTTTGTTTTACTCGATCAGGGGACTTTGTTATACTCGATCAGGGGACTTTGTTATACTCGATCAGGGGACTTTGTTTTAATCGATCAGAGGACTTTGTTATACTCGATCTTGGGACTTTGTTATACTCCATTAGGGTCCTTTGTTATACTCAATCATGGGACTTAGTTATACTCGATAAGGGGACTTTTTTATACTCGATGAGGGGGCTTTGTTATACTCGATGAGGGGACTTTGTTATACTCGATCAGGCGTGTTTGTTTTACTCGATTAGGGGACTTTGTTATACTCGATCAGGGGAATTTGTTTTACTCGATCAGGGGACTTTGTTATACACGACCAGGGGCCTTTGTTATACTCGATCAGGGGACTTTGTTATTCTCGATGAGGGGACTTTGTTATACTCGATCTTGGGACTTTGTTAAACTCGATCTTGGGACTTTGTTAAACTCGATCAGCGGACTTTGTTAAACTCGATCAGGGGACTTTGTTATACTCGATGAGGGGGCTTTGTTTTACTCGATCAGGGGACTTTGTTATACTCGATGAGGGGGCTTTGTTTTACTCGATCAGGGGACTTTGTTATACTCGATCAGGGGACTTTGTTATACTCGATTAGGGGACTTTGCTATACTCGATCAGAGGACTTTGTTACACTAGATCAGGGGACTTTGTTATACTCGATCAGGGACTTTTGCTATACTCGATGATTGGGCTTTGTTTTACCTGGATTAGGGACTTTGTTATTATACCGATCAGGGGACTTTGTTACTCGATGAGGGGCTTTTGTTATACTCGATCAGGAGACTTTGTATATACTCAACTAGGGACTTTGTTATATTCAGTCAGGGGCCTTTCTTATACTCGATTAGGGGGCTTTGTTAAACTCCATCAGGGGACTTTGTTATACTCGATCAGGGGACTTTGTTATACTCGATCAGGGGGCTTTGTTTTTCTCGATCAAGGGACTTTGTTATACTCGATGAGGGGACTTTGTTATACTTGATCAGGGGACTTTATTATACTCAATCAGGGGACTTTATTATAATCCATTAGGGGACTTTGTTATACTCGATCAGGGGATTTTGTTATACTCGACGAGGTGGCTTTGTTATACTCGATCAGAGGACTTTGTTACACTCGAACAGGGGAATTTGTTATACTCGATCAGGGGACTTTGTTGTACTCGATGAGCGGGCTTTGTTTTACTCGATCAGGGGACTTTGTTATACTCGATCAGGGGACTTTGTTATACGCGATCAGGGGACTTTGTTATACTCGATCAGTGGACTCTGTCATACTCGATCATGGGACTTTGTTATACTCGATCTTGAGACTTTGTTATACCTCATTAGGTCCTTTATTATACTCGATCAGGGACTTGTTTATACTCGGTCAGGGGACTTTGTTATAATCGATCAGGGGACTTTGTTATACTCGATCAGGAGAATTTGTTTTAATCGATCAGAGGACTTTGTTATACTCGATCTTGGGACTTTGTTATACTCGATAAGGGGAATTTTTTATACTCGATGAGGGGGCTTTGTTATACTCGATCAGGGGACTTTGTTATACTCGATCAAGGGTGTTTGTTTTACTCGATCAGGGGACTTTGTTATACTCGAATAGGGGAATTTGTTTTACTCGATCATGGAACTTTGTTATACACGACCAGGGGCCTTTGTTATACTCGATCAGGGGACTTTGTTATTCTCGATGAGGGGACTTTGTTATACTCGATCTGGGACTTTGTTAAATTCAATCTTGGGACTTTGTTAAACTCGATCAGCGGACTTTGTTATACTCGATCAGGGGACTTTGTTATACTCGATGAGGGGGCTTTGTTTTACTCGATCAGGGGACTTTGTTATACTCGATCAGGGGACTTTGTTATACTCGATCAGGGGACTTTGTTTTAATCGATCAGAGGACTTTGTTATACTCGATTTTGGGACTTTGTTATACTCCATTAGGGTCCTTTGTTATACTCAATCATGGGACTTAGTTATACTCGATAAGGGGACTTCTTTATACTCGATGAGGGGGCCTTGTTATACTCGATGAGGGGACTTGTTATACTCGATCAGGGGTGTTTGTTTTACTCGATTAGGGGACTTTGTTATACTCGATCAGGGGAATTTGTTTTACTCGATCAGGGGACTTTGTTATACACGACCAGGGGCCTTTGTTATACTC
>NW_024737788.1:0-5000 GCF_018991925.1 Homarus americanus
CTTTACAAAATGATCCGAGAATCTGCACACACACCGAGTGGGAGACGGTGATGAAAACGTCCGCCCTTATATGTTCGATTGCACTATTTCACTATATTAAGGGGAGAGGGTGCCTTCGCACACATATTCGGTGTGAAATATCTTCCGCCCCCCAGCGGAGCGCTTCGGCGCCTCTGCGAAGCAAAGCGCGGCATTCAAAAACAATAACCAAAATTGCCGTCGCTTTCCCTTCCCTGCCCTGCAATGGCTGGAGCAGCAGCAGAAGAGAAAATAGTCTCATGGGGTCAGAGGAATGGCAGTGGGCGCGATCTATGAATTTCACTAGCCAGGTCTGTCTCCCAATTGAGCATTATTACTCTCTCGGCGCACACGTCGCCACCACGGTTTCCGTGACAGCAGCAGCATCATGATGTTGCGTCTATTGTTAGTCCGGAACCGGGTTATTCGGCTGTTCGCGAACAGTCAGGTTTTAACCTTGCCTAACAAACGATCAAATAACTTCCACTCTCGAGGTGCGGTACGGTGACTGTCCTATCGTCCGCTCTTGTATGCTGGATTGCACTATTTCACTATATTAAGGGGAGAGGTGCCTTCACTATTCGGTGTGGAATATCTTCCGCCCCCAAGCGGAGCGCCGAGGCGCCTCTGCGAAGTATATAATGACATTCAAAACAACAGCAAAGTTGCCGTCAACCGCCCTGCCCTGCAATGGCTGGAGCAGCAGCAGAAAGAGAGAGAGAAAAGTAGTCTCATGGGTCAGAGGAATGGCGGTGGAGCGATCCACTGAATTTCACTAGCCAGGTCTGTCCCCAATTGAACATTATTACTCTCTCCGGCGCACACATCGCACAGTTCCGCGACAGCAGCAGCATCATGATGTTGCGTCTATTGTAAGTCCGGAACCGGGTTATTCAGCTATTTCGCGAACGGTGTCGGGTTTAACCTTGCCCTAACAAACGATCAAACAACTTCCCTCTCGAGGGTGCGGTACCATTGACTGTCTATCGTCTGCTCTTGTATGCTGGATTGCACTATTTCACTATATTAAGGGGAGGGTGCCTTCACACCTATTCGGTGTAGATATCTTCCGCCCCAGCAGAGCGCTTCGGCGCCTCTGCGAAATAATGACATTCAAAACAACAACCAAAGTTACTTGCGTGGCACCGCCCTGCCCTGCAATGGCTGGAGCAGCAACAGCAGCAGAAAGAAAGAGAGAGAGAAAAATAGTCTCATGGGGTCAGGGAATGGTGGGGCGCGATCTATAATTTCTAAGCAGGTCTGTCTCGGTGAACATTATTGCTTACTCTCTCTCAGCTGGCGCCTGCGTCGCCTACCGGTTTTCATGACAGCAGCAGCAGCAGCATCATGATGTTGCGTCTATTGTAAATCCGGAACCGGGTTATTCGGCTGTTCGCGAACAGTCAGGTTTTAACCTTGCCTAACAAACGATCAAACAACTTCCACTCTCGAGGTGCGGTACGGTGACTGTCCTATCGTCCGCTCTTGTATGCTGGATTGCACTATTTCACTATATTAAGGGGAGAGGGTGCCTTCACACACATATTCGATGTGAAATATCTTCCGCCCCCCAGCGGAGCGCTTCGGCGCCTCTGCGAAGCAAAACGCGGCATTCAAAAACAACAACCAAAATTGCCGTCGATTTCCTCTCCCTGCCCTGCAATGGCTGGAGCAGAAGGAGAGCGAGAGAGAGAATAGTCTCATTGGGTCAGAGGAATGGCAGTGGAGCGGGCTAATGGCGAGTAGGCTCGCGATCTATCAATTACACTAGCCAGGTCGCTCTCCCTATTGAACATTATTACTCTCTCACGTCGCCACTGCGGTTTCCGCGACAGCAGCAGCATCATCATGATGTTGCATCCACCAATTAGTCCGGAACCGGGTTATTCGGCTGTCTGCGAACAGTCCGGTTTTAACCTTACCCAACATCCACTCTCGAGGTGCGGTACGGTGAATGTCCTATCGTCCGACCTTGTATGCTGGATTGCACTATTTCACTATATTAAGGGGAGAGGGTGCCTTCACACACATATTCGGTGTGAAATATCTTCCGCCCCCCAGCGGAGCGCTTCGGCGCCTCTGCGAAGCAAAGCGCGGCATTCAAAAACAACAACCAAAATTGCCGTCGCTTCCCTGCCCTGCAATGGCTGGAGCAGAAGGAGAGAGAGAGAGATTTTAGTCTCATTGGATCAGAGGAATGGCAGTGGAGCGGGCTTATGGCGAGTAGGCTCGCGCTCTATCAATTACACTTGCCAGGTCTCTCTTCCGTTTGGACATTATTTACTCCGTCTCTCTCTCTCTCTCTCTCGGCGCACACGTCGCCACCCTACTAGTTTCCGTCACAGCATATGCTGCGGCCTTTCAGTCCGGAACGGGGCTCCCCTTCGCCTTGCTGTCTGCCCAACTTAGCGGACTTGCGTTGGCTGATCACCCCGTCTTCGCGTCTGTGCCGGCCTTCAATGCAGCGCCCAACCGTCTCTTGACCGAGATTCATTGCACTATTCCACGCGCAAACGGCTACCCTAAATGTGCATAGACAACGCTCATGGTTCAACACGACCAGGGCGCAGTCTGGGAGCCGAGTATACTAAAAAGAGAGTTTAGCAGCCAAAACTCGTCAAAGCACACGTTGGGTTACCCCATCACCTAACAACGATGATGGCGGTTCCCACCCGTGAAATACACAACCTAACCAATATTGGGCGACGATGGCGCTCATGAGCCCACGTCCCCACAAACAGTAAGAGAAAGAGAGAGAGGAGGAGATGGGCCAATGTGCGGTCCCTCGCCCAATGTCTTATGCCTCGCTGGGGCAAAGAGAAGAGAAGAGGAGCGGATAAGGGAGGAGATTGGCCAACGTGCGGTCCCTCGCCCAATGTCGGCTGCCTCGCTGGAGCTGGGTAAAGAGGAGAGGAGCGGATAAGGGAGGAGATTGGCACACACGGTGGCGCTGCCGGCGCCGAGGATAGCAAGAGAAGGTGCAGTTTGATCTGATCATCTGGTTTGCTATTTCTCTAAGGCCAACGTGCGGTCCCTCGCCCAATGTCGGCTGCCTCGCTGGGGCAAAGAGAAGAGGAGAGGATAAGGGAGGAGATTGGCACACACGGTGGCGCTGCCGGCGCCGAGGATAGCGAGAGAAGGTGCAGTTTGATCTGATCATCTGGTTTGCTATTTCTCTAAGGCCAACGTGCGGTCCCTCGCCCAATGTCTTCTGCCTCGCTGGGGCAAAGAGAAGAGGAGCGGATAAGGGAGGAGATTCGCCAACGTGCGGTCCCTCGCCCAATGTCGGCTGCCTCGCTGGAGCTGGGGCAAAGAGGAGCGGATAAGGGAGGAGATTGGCACACACGGTGGCGCTGCCGGCGCCGAGGATAGCAAGAGAAGGTGCAGTTAGATCTGATCATCTGGTTTGCTATTTCTCTAAGGCCAACGTGCGGTCCCTCGCCCAATGTCTTCTGCCTCTCTCTCAATCTCACTATTTTGGCCGCCGTGATAGGCGCCGCCAACAGCAGCAGCTACCTGGTTGATCCTGCCAGTAGTCATATGCTTGTCTCAAAGATTAAGCCATGCATGTGTAAGTACAAGCCGATTTAAGGCGAAACCGCGAATGGCTCATTAAATCAGCTATGTTTCATTGGATCTGTAAACCCACTTACTTGGATAACTGTGGCAATTCTAGAGCTAATACATGCAATTGGTCTCTGACCGCAAGGGAAGAGCGCTTTTATTAGTTCAAAACTGGTCGGGCCCCGGTCCGTAACCCACCTGTGGTGAATCTGAATAACTTCGGGCTGAGCGCACGGTCTCCGCACCGGCGCCGCTTCTTTCAAGTGTCTGCCTTATCAGCTTTCGATTGTAGGTTATGCGCCTACAATGGCTATAACGGGTAACGGGGAATCAGGGTTCGATTCCGGAGAGGGAGCCTGAGAAACGGCTACCACATCTAAGGAAGGCAGCAGGCACGCAAATTACCCACTCCCGGCACGGGGAGGTAGTGACGAAAAATAACGATGTGAGTCTCATCCGAGGCCTGCAATCGGAATGAGTACACTTTAAATCCTTTAACAGTATCCATTGGAGGGCAAGTCTGGTGCCAGCAGCCGCGGTAATTCCAGCTCCAATAGCGTATATTAAAGTTGTTGCGGTTAAAAAGCTCGTAGTTGGATCTCAGTTCCGGACTGACGGTGCACCGCCGGTGTTTACTGTCACGCTCGAACAACCGCCCGCTCGCACGGATGCTCTTTGTCGAGTGTCGAGTGGCGGAGAGTTTACTGAAAAAATTAGAGTGCTCAGAGCAGGCTATTTGAATGGCGAATGGTGATGCATGGAATAATGGAATAGGACCTCGGTTCTATTTTGTTGGTTTTCGGAACCAGAGGTAATGACTAATCGGAACAGGCGGGGGCATTCGTATTGCGGCGCTAGAGGTGAAATTCTTGGACCGTCGCAAGACGAACTACTGCAACATTTGCCAGGATGTTTTCATTAATCAAGAACGAAAGTTAGAGGTTCGAAGGCGATCAGATACCGCCCTAGTTCTAACCATAAACGATGCCAACTAGCGATCCGCGGCGTTATTCCCATGACCCGGCGGGCAGCTTCGAAACCAAAGTCTTTGGGTTCCGGAAATATGGTTGCAAAGCTGAAACTTAAAGGAATTGACGGAAGGGCACCACCAGGAGTGGAGCCTGCGGCTTAATTTGACTCAACACGGGAAACCTCACCAGGCCCAGACACGGAAGGATTGACAGATTGAGAGCTCTTTCTCGATTCGGTGGGTGGTGGTGCATGGCCGTTCTTAGTTGGTGGAGCGATTTGTCTGGTTAATTCCGATAACGAACGAGACTCTGGCCTACTAAGTAGTCGACGGATCTCCAGAAAATGGTGTCCAGTTCGCAACTTCTTCTTAGAGGATAAGCGGCAATTCTAGCCGCGAGATTGAGCAATAACAGGTCTGTGATGCCCTTAGATGTTCTGGGCGCCGC
>NW_024737788.1:12500-13797 GCF_018991925.1 Homarus americanus
TCCTCAATTTATAGAGGTTAGCCACCCGAAGTCAGCAAGACAAAATGTCAAGCAGCCTAAACTGTTTAGCCTGACCGTGGTAAGTCTAACGGGGGACCCTTAATTTTATATAATAATAATAATACACAGGCAACTAACCAACCACTACCGGGCCACTTCTTCTAACCACTACTTTCGCGGAGGAGTTTCAATCACGCTCCCCGATGATGGCAATCCTCCATTACAACAAAAGTGTCCTATTTTAACTAACAACTTAAGTATAAAGAATCTGTGGTGTGTCAATTTATGAGGTTAGCACTGAAATCAATAAGAACAAAGAAATAATCCAAGCAGCAACCTAAACTGTTTAGCCTGACCGTGGTAAAATCTAACAGGGATATAGAATTTTATATAATAATAATAATACAGGCAACTAACCAACCACTACCGGGCACTTCACCTAACCACTACTTTCGCCGGAGGTTTCGTCACGCTCGATGGCAAAAATCCTCCCAATACAACAAAGAATGTGTCTGTTAACTAACCTTAGTACAAAGTCTATTGGTGTATCAATTTTATAGAGGTTAGCCGCAGAAGTCAATAAGAACAAAAAGGAAATAATCCAAGCAGCCACCACTATCTAGCCTAAACTGTTTAGCCTGACGTAGAGTTTTTAATAAATCTGGTGATATGGAGACCACACACAACCCCCCTTAACCTGGGATAAATACAAATCAAATGGATAGTGCTAACTATTCTCAGAGAGACCAATGCAATCAAATGGTTGATTTGCTAACGAGGGCGTACCGCCCCGGACCCTAATGTTGAAATGCTGTATTTGGTCGCAAATGGTTGTTTACATTAGACTATAAGAAATCCTCTTCCTTCTTGTATTGGCAAGGGGAGTTTGCTTTAACTTAGGTATGCTAGCCTAAGTAAAAATAGACACGGAGCTGCGAAGACCTGATTCTTTTGCTGCATGTTTGAGTCTGCAACTTTGTTGTGATAAGACACTCAATCCTAGTGATTATACTTACTCAACATAGTGACGGTGTAATTACCATCACAGATTGTACGGGAAATTCCAACTTTGGAAAAAACAAATATTTGGCCTACCCAAATTTTGACTACTACCCGTGCGTCTACGTCCTGGATTGGCCAATCAGTGGTGCCCCACGGTGGCGTGATACATGCACGTTTACTGCGGTGCTCTGATTGGCTGACCGAACGTGGCGTAGTAGGTAGGCTGTTTCTACTCTCTAAGTCCTCTTCTTTCCTTTTTTCATCCCCCTCATGCACTCCGTTCTTTGAACGGGAG
>NW_024737789.1:0-13822 GCF_018991925.1 Homarus americanus
TGCTGGGAAGGCAGCATGGTTACAAGCGTGATGTAGAGAGAGCTGGTTGGTGAGGACGCTCAGAGAAGGACAGCTTGTGGGTCGCCATGCTCGCCAGCGGGAGAGAGGACCGCCAGGCAGGCGGAGGAGCGAGGACCGCCAGGCAGCGGCAGAGGAGGAGGTGTTGCTGGCTGTGGCTGTAGGTAGAGAGAGAGCGATCACCACGAGGTCAGGTCTTAAATAGCGGGGGTAGGCTTGGCTTAGCAGTTGACCCCCGCTCCGTGGTGTATGGCGGCGCTGGTTGACCTAGACCACGAGGCATACACTGGGGAATTGGTGGGGTCGGCTAGGCAGCGACAAACAGCGTTTGTAGGGGAGAATTCCACTACAATACTCCCCCTTCCCTCCAGGCTGTGTAGGAGACTTGTTGTCTGCAGGGTTGCATAGCACATGTGAGGCAGAACAGGCGGTGCGTGCCTCATGTGAGACAACGGCGATGGCGTGGATGAGCCGGTCGCTGGGGACAACTGTCTAGATACACAATATCTGTGGGAGTAGAGAGGGAGAATAAGGGTGTGTGGAGGCGATGAATTTTGTGCTTCCCTCACGGCAGGTACAGAGTCGCCAGATGCGCCTGCTGGGGTGTGTGGGCCTGGTTCAGGAGCAGGGGCTGTGTCAGCAGCAGCGGATGAGGGCTCGTGACAGCAGCTGGGTCCACGACAGCAGCAGGGTGCAGGACATTAGCAGGGAGTACCTGGGGGAGAAAAGAGGGGTGTGTGTGTCCGCACTCAGGAACAGAGGCCGCATCAAGGGCGGCAGGGGTTACTGCTGGGCCGGGGTCGGCGTCTGAGGCAGGACGGGTGTGCTGGGGTCGGTAGGACGTGGTGCTTAGGGCAGGAAGAGGAGCTGGTGTCTGCTTAGAGTAGCAGTGCTGCTCTAGGGTGTCTAACCTGCGGTGTAGAGACAGTAGCTGTAGAGCCGATGAGAGCTGCTTCTGGGTGGATAAGCCAGTCTTCCATGTTGCTTGAAGACTGGGAGCGTGATCAGTTTCTCCTCCATCCTGTGTGAGTGCGAATCTCCGGGGGTCACCATTTGTGGGGTATGATATTGTTTGGTTCACACTCAGGATGGAATGGAGAAAGGAAACTCACAATGTGCTCTCTATATACATGTTGTATTGGATGTACAATGCAGCTTGGTGCTGGGAAGGCAGCATGGTTACAAGCGTGATGTAGAGAGAGCTGGTTGGTGAGGACGCTCAGAGAAGGACAGCTTGTGGGTCGCCATGCTCGCCAGCGGGAGAGAGGACCGCCAGGCAGGCGGAGGAGGGAGGGCCGCCAGGCAGCGGCAGAGGAGGAGGTGTTGCTGGCTGTGGCTGTAGGTAGAGAGAGAGATCACCACGAGGTCAGGTCTTAAATAGCGGGGGTAGGCGTGGCTTAGCAGTTGACCCCCGCTCCGTGGTGTATGGCGGCGCTGGTTGACCTAGACCACAAGGCATACACTTGGGAATTGGTGGGGTCGGCTAGGCAGCGACAAACAGCGTTTGTAGGGGAGAATTCCACTACAGTACTGTGTCTTGTGTGTCTTGTGTCTTGTCTCTCTTGCAGCTAAAGTTAAACTGACCAGCAACCCAGCGTCAAGCGTTACAACAAATAAACCCGAAGCAACAACAAGTCGTAGATAGGCTCATCCGGTGTGGTATGTTATTTCCAGAAGTTTTTAACTTTGTTATAAAAGTTAACCGCCACACCACACCACTTTTTTACCACTTTTTTGAATTTTATATTTTTTTATTTATATTTTTTTTATAATATATTTTTATTATTATCTAAAATTTCTTGTTTGTTAATATTAAGTAAATTATTCCGTTTCTTTTTGTATTGGGAGGTACTTTTGTAGTAGTTGTTGTGGTTGTAACAGTGGATGGATATAATACAATTATCCTTTTCTTCTTTTAAAACCTTTATTTTTTTGGTTGTTTTTTATACTCCTCCTCTCCTCTTCTTCCTCTTCCTCTTCTTCTTCCTCCTCCTCTTCTTCTTCATCTTTATCTTCTTCCTCTTCTTCATCAAAATATCTTAAATCATCCATCCATCATCTTTATCTTTATTTTCTATAGATTTTTTTATCTTTATCTTGTATTTTTGAGGATTTATTCTTTTTAGGTGGTTGAGTCATGGGCATTGTAGTTTTGTGGTACATGTTGTGTTTATATATACTAAGTTTTAAAAAAAAATATAAAAATAAAAAATATTTTCATTTCTGTTGTTGAATGGGTCAAGAGAAATTTTATCTGGTCGGAACCCTACAAAATTGTTTAATATTTTGTGGATTTTCAGTATATAATAACACCACCTCATAAATCATTTCCTCCGTCCATTTTCTAAATGTCGGTCGATAGAAATTGATCGAGGAACTCTTTACTTGAAATTGAATTTTCAATTTATCAGCACACAAAATATCCATTCATTCAGGTGGTAGTACGTTCTGTACGTTCTGTATGAATAACTCCAATTTGAATAAGGTAATGAATTAAATTTAGAGGATTCTTCATATGTTTTGTCATAATCCTATAGATTAGTGTAGTGTATACTTTATTTTTTAAGTAAGTTAATGGTTTACGACATACTCTTATTGGAAGAATAGAATTTTCACTTGGCAGGATATAAGCAACCTCTGGATAAGATGATGAATTACAAAAACTATTATTTATCATCCTGGTCCAAGAAATTGGATGATATATAAATTTCCTATCCTCAAAAAAGAAATAATAGATTTGTGGAAAAATATGAATCATAGCATCATTTTTATTACGGGTGGGTGATGTGTATACTGCAACTGAATAGGGAATAATTAAATTTTCACTATAATTCTTTTTTAATTGTTTACTTTTTCGTAAAGTTAATAAATTCAAGATTATATTTTTAGGATTAGGTATATATAAAATAAATATTTTTGACCATACAAATAAACAAAAAACCAAAAATATTATATAAACGATTGTATTATTTGTAATCATTTTTTAGGATGTTTAACAAATCTTTTACTATTTATAAAATAAAAAACAGAACAGGAAAATGATTAATAATACACTCTGTATAAATCCTACTTTATCTGATATTCTTGTCGTATATAAAATGGTTAATAGAGTAGTTCAACGCCGGACATTTGAAACATTAAAAACAAGAAATAAAGCTAAATATTTTAAGCATATAATAATTAAGGATATTCCATGGAAAAATATACCATTAAATATTCCTAAAAGTTTTTTAGAAAAACATCCATATGATTTTGAGGTAGGATATACAATTTTAGGTTGTAATATGATTAGGTGTTACAGAGACACTTTAATTGGGCGTAAAATGGAGGAAAATACACCACCTCCTATTCTAGTAAACGAATGTGAGTTTGCTCACAGTGAAGCTTGTACACAAGTCTATCAGGAAGTATTTGATTTTTTAAGGGAACAATTTCCAAAGGTAGATTTAAAAATACAAATGAACGAGGAACTTAATGGGAAACCATTACCTGTATTACCATTTGAGAGTTTATCAATAACTACTACTAATAGTGATAGTGAAACAATAGAGAATTTTTGCGGTGTTCAATTAACATCCCTTAAAACTTTTGCCCTCCGTCCTTCAAGTAGATGGTATCCTGATACGAAGGAAAAAAATAAACAAATATATGAACAAGAACCGGAAACTTATATAGAAAATAAATTAGATACACTTTCAAAGAAAGAAGACAAATTTCAATTTTTAAAGAAAATTGCTGGTCTCATTGATTCCCCACCACTAAAATGGAATTCACAATTACAAAATGTTAATTTTTCTGATGAATATTGTACACGATTTCGGAAATACCTGGACAAACCTTCCGATACGTGTTGTTATACAACAACTCGAAATATATTAAATTTCCTACTGGGTTCCCAATTGGTTAATCAATTTGGAGAGGATATGGTAAATGACGCCGTTATGGGAAAAAATCTCTTTTCTTCATTATCAGTAATAACGCCTCAAATTTTACCTAAGGAATATAACACAAAATCGGTGGCAATTAATCCAGGATATAATGAGGAAATAACTACTCAATATATTTTAGAACAAAGCACTTATACACATACACCCATAATATCTGTTAATAATGTTAAAGTGATAGGTAAAGATGATAATAGTGATCCCATAAAGAATATCACCAGTACTATAGATGAAGTCTCACCAAATTTAGTTACATCCCTTGAGGAAGGACTCATTGCTCTAACTGAAATTGAATTAATAGCAAGATCACCACAATTGGTTTCATTATTACTTAAATATTTTTCCAAAAATGTTTTAAGACATGAAATACAAGACTCTTTTTTGGGTACAACGGAGGCTATTGGATCACGGATTTTATTAATTCGCCTAACTGCTCTCATTATAAAGTCTTCATTGATCGAAATGGGAATTCAAATATCTTTAAATCTCTTAAGGGCACTCTCAAGTACAATATCGGGGATATTTACTATTTCTCTATTAGTATTACCCATTGATATTCTTTTATCAATTTATAATGTGGGTGGTTATGGAAATGAAATTACACGTTCCCATATTGATATTTTACGGAAAGACTGTCTAAATCGTCTAATAAAATCATGCATGAATAACAAAGGGCAAACCTTCATCGATATTCCAGAACCCCATTCATTCACAACTCCAGAAATAACACCTGAATTTACTTATCTTTTGGCTATAAACGAATTTCATCGCATGTATCCTGAATGTATTACAGATATAGGATACACAGGTTTTACCACCGATAACCAAGAAGAATTACGAGTTGTTGAAAAAGTTTTATCCGAAATGGAGGTTAATAGTTTAGGACAGCGAATTGATCGTATAACCCCTGCCTCGGAGGAGGATATGGAAGAGAATAAACGTAAACATCAAGAATTGGCCGATCAAATTTTACGCAAAGCCGAACACTTCCATTATCTTTATCCTACACCGAGAGCCAATATGGATATAACAGCTATGGAAAATATTATTACCGAATCTAAACTTGATATTATTCCATTCCTCATAGCTATTTTATTTTTAATTATAAGTTTAATCTTTACAAATATATCATCCAACATATTTGTAAAAAGAAATATTTATATTTTTTTTATTTTAAATATTATATCAATAATATTTTTCAGTTATTGGACAATGATTACACCGTGGTTAGATAATTTTTAGATTGGTTTGTTGGAGAAGGGAGAAGGGAGGGGAGGGGAGAGGGGGTTTAGGTTATCATAGCTGTAATTGTGGATCGGATCAAGTGCAGTATAAAATGCAGTATTCTATAGATTCAGATTTGCCTCCGAGGGGGCTAGTTTATTGGGCACCCCTTACATCCTGTGCAAGGTGAAGCGCAGAAGTGTTTACAGCGCCCACTTGCCTTTATGACTCGTACATTAAGGGCGTAAAAGCCTGAAGGGTCATAGGTTCTGTCAAGTTACATAAAGTGAGAGAATGATGAGTGTGTGGGGGGAAAGTTCCCGGTACATTTTATCTGTTTATGGCAAAGAGTGGCAGGTCCCTAATAATGTCAAATGCCAGGACTGTGACTAGGAGGAGGGATATCTGGTCTGGGAGGGAAGATATGTTGGTAACGGCTGGGGACCTGTAGAAGGAGGTCTTAGGGCAAGTGAGGATGTAGTGAGAGAGAGTGTGAGAGTCGGGTTGGTCGGTCACAAAGTTTACAAACAGTGCGGTGAGGCTCAGGGTTGCCAATGTACTCCCATAGGTACCTGTACCCTAGGCGCAGTTTCATGTATATAAGCTGCTGTTGAGATCCAGTCAGGGATGGATTGATATTCTTTGTAGTCAGTATTCTATAGAGATTAGTGTAGAACAGACCTGTACAGATTTTAAAACAGAAATGCTGAATATATTATACCATAATGATAAAATAAAGAAAAATTTGCTCTATGAAAAACAATATCGCAAGTGTAGGCCTACTTTTGTAAAATCTCCTTTAATAACTGTGGATGTAGAGACCCTTTCAAGAGTCGGGTTTTATTTTTCTCCATGGGAAAATAAAGTAAAATGTTTTCAGTGTAATTTGGAATTCGATACCACTACCAGCGACGGCGCAGCTGCCGAAACTTTTCACAGAGAGAACCGGCCCCAGTGCATATTTTTACGCACTTTAAATCGGTCCAAGACATTCAATGACATCAGTGTATTCAGATTTGAAAAGGAACGACTGGATACGTTCGTAGACTGGCCCCTGTTGTCTTCGTGGATATCCCCCGAAGATTTAGCAGCTGCAGGATTTTATTATCTCAGAAATAAAGATCTCTGCGGCTGTTATTTTTGCCAGGGTATCATAGGCGATTGGAAAGAGGATGATACGCCCCTCCAAAAACATTGTAGACTTTATCCCCATTGTCCCTTCGTTAAAAATCAACCAACGGCAAACATCAACCTGGGTCAGAGTTGCATTTTAGATCAGATAATTCCAATTCCAGAAACGGGAGAGGAGGATGGTAAGTAATTTTTTGTATGTATAATGAATATTTAAATACAATAATAATACAAAATGACTAATAGGGGTTTGTTTACTTTCAGGATACATCCCAACTGAAAATAGGACACAGTTCAAGACCTATGAAACCAGATTGAAAAGTTTTAGGTTTATGTGGAATAAATGGCCACTAGAATTACGGCAACAACCAACAATCCATGATTTAGCAGAAACAGGTTTTTATTACATTGGCATATCAGACATGGTACGATGCTTTTTTTGTGGTATCGGTCTTCACAATTGGGAAGAAAACGACATACCATGGAATGTACATGCCTGTTGGTCACCATCATGTGAATTTGTAATATTGAAGAAGGGGATGGATTTTATAAAAGAGGTAAATGAAATATAAATATTATTATTATTATTATTATTATTATTATTATTATTATTATTATTATTATTATTAATATTATTATTATTTATTTATATATTTATTTAGTATGTATATTAAAATAACAAATTTCTTTTTTTTTTAAGGTTCAAGACCAAACTCCTCCTTATCAACAAAGTAATTCTGCTGTAATTAAGCAGCCTAAGAAGATTTATACTTATAAAGTAAATCTATCGGATGACGATATGACCTATTTAATGAAGAATCAGAGTATACTAAAGAGTGTTATCGCCATGGACTTTCCTTTCGATGTTGTAAAGCACACTCTTTATAAAAGACTCGAAAAGAGGGGTCTCCCCTTTGATAGTCTTAAAGATTGTATTGATGCCCTTCCTATCAACAAAAAGGGATCCTCATTTCCTCTTCCTTCTCCTTCTTTTTCTTCTTCTTCTTTCCACCTATTTGTCCTCCTCCTATTTGTACCCATCTTCCTCATTCTTCTTCTTTTCCGTCTCCTATTTGTCCTCCTCTTCCTAATTCTTCTTCTTTCCCATCTCCTATTTGTCCTCCTCTTCCTAATTCTTCTTCTTTTCCGTCTCTTGCTCCTCCTCCTCTTCCTAATTCTTCTTCTTCTTCTTTTCCGTCTCTTGCTCCTCCTCCTCTTCCTTTTCATTCTTCTTCTCTTCTTTTTCGTCTCTTGCTCCTCCTCCTCTTCTAATTCTTCTCTTCTTCTTTTCCGTCTTGCTCCTCCTCCCTTTTCCTCTTCATTCTTCTTTTTTCTTCTGAATCCTCTTTACTCTCGTCTTCTTCCTGTTTCTCATTCTCCTCATTATCCTCCTCCTCCTCCTCATTATCCTCCTCCTCCTCATCCTCCTCCTCCTCCTTCTGTTCATCCTCGACCTTGACCTCATCTTCCTTATCATCCTTATAATCCTCCTTATTATTCTCCTCATCCTTCTCATCCTTATCATTCTCATCCTCCTTCTTTTTCTTTTTCTCCTATTTCTCATCTTTCACTTCCCCTTTTTTCTTCTTTTTCTCCTATTTCTCATTATTTTTATCCCCCCCTCCTCTTTCTTCTTTCCCTCCTCCTCCTCCTCTTCCTCCTCCTCCTCCTCCTCCTCCTTTTCCTCCTCCTAATCCTTCTCCTCCTTCTTCTCCTCTTCCTTCTCCATTTCTTCCTCTTTTTTCTCCTCTTTTTTCTCCTCTTCCTCCTCCTCCTCCTCCTCCTCTTTCTTCTTCTTCTTCTTCTTCTTCTTCTTCTTCTTCTTTTTCTTCTCTTCCTCTTTCTTCTCCTCCTCCCCTTCCTCCTTCTCTTCCTCTTTCTTCTTCTCCTCCCCTTCCTCCTTCTCCTCCTTATTCTTCTTATTCCTTTTCTCTATATTCTTCTTATTATGCTCCTCCTCCTTATTATTATTCTTGAACAAAAAGGAATAAACAAGAAGATTATTTTTAATAACTATTTTCTAAATGCATAAATAAATAGTGTAGAAAATACAGATTGGTACCTGTCCTAAAGTAACAAGGTTAATAAGCACTTCAGTACTACTCAGTTGCAGTTGAACGTTAGTCCACTACAGACGCAAAGTAGTTGCTCTCCCTCCTACAATCTACACAATACATCTTATCTTCTTTTGTGATTGATAGAAAAATGTCAACAATTGATTATAATAATGTTTGTTTTAAAGTATTTTCTGCAGCTGTTGAAGATGATAAAGGAGATGATAATATAGTTCTTGATTGTTCTACTGTTATAGAGTCATTAAGTTACATTATTTACGGTATTCAATCATCACAGGAAGAGAAGAGAATGACTACTACCGGTAATATATGTCACCATGTGCGTAGACTAATACCTTCTCATACCACAGGATTAACGTGTGCAATAGGATTATTAACTGATGTGTCAATTGTGTTGAATAATGAAAAACTTTTAAAAACGTTTACTGATATTAACGTTGCTGATTCTACAATATATTTTCTACAGAAAAAGTTTAATTTCTCTGATGCTAATGACAAAACGCAAAGGATCAATGAACAAGTAATATCACAATCAAGGGGAATTATTTCCAACCCATTATTTATTGTGGATGAAATAAATGCCGGTATAAATATAGCAACAAGTTCTGTATTTAATGCCAGAAAGTGGAGTGAAAAGAAAGATTACACTAAAATAATAAATAGAGATTTTTACATATCTCAAGACGTATTTGCTAAAACACGTATGATGTGTTTTAAAGCAGA
Source organism: Homarus americanus (assembly GCF_018991925.1). Lineage (NCBI taxonomy): Eukaryota > Metazoa > Arthropoda > Malacostraca > Decapoda > Nephropidae > Homarus > Homarus americanus. The sequence continues at coordinate 9,116 of NW_024737789.1, forward strand.
TTTTGTAGAACTAGGAACAGACATTAACGGTAGGGGATATATTGTAAGAAAAAGTAATAGTAGTATTATTCCGGATGTAACACACGTATGTGTAGACAAAGAGCAAGATCTTACAATTAAGTTTCCCTATGACAACGAGGGAAATGGAAAATCTCTATATATTTACATGCCGTATAAACCAGCAACCAAAATACAGTTAGTAAAAGTGGCGAAGAAGTTTGCTAACAACCGTGGAGCCCTGGAGAAGAGTTTATCATCCTTCAAAAAAGTGTATTCAAATATTCAACATATTCCCATATTTAATATAAAGAGTTGCTACTGCAATATGAGTAACATAGTTAGAAATGTTTCGTTCATTGCTGAGAGCCTAGACGACAGCTATATTGTAAATAATAATTGTTTATCTATAATTAACACTTCAATGTTAATTAATGGAGATGGTGTAGATAGAAAGTGGACTACTACCACCACATATAATAATGTACAAGATGTTCGATGTGGAGTGAACATCTTCATTGATAGACCATTTCTTTTTTGTAATCTAGATCAGAATAATAAAATAATTAATATAGGTATTTTTGTAAAACCACACATTTAATAAATAGTAATTTACTGTTATATATATAATTTTAGTGTATTACAAATATTCAAATATTCCCATATTTAATATACAGCAGAGTAACATAGTTAGAAAAATGTTTTGTTCATTGCTGAGAGCCTAGACGACAGCTATATTGTAAATAATAATTGTTTATCTATAATTAATACTTCAATGTTAAATTTCCCATATTTAATATACAGCAATATGAGTAACATAGTTAGAAAAATGTTTTGTTCATTGCTGAGAGCCTTAGATGACAGCTATATTGTAAATAATAATTATTTATCTATAATTAATACTTCAATGTTAAATAATGGAGATGAAGTAGATAGAAAGTGGACTACTACCACCACATATAATAATGTACAAGATGTTCGATGTGGAGTGAACATCTTCATTGATAAACCATTTTTTTTTGTAATCTAGATCAGAATAATAAAATAATTAATATAGGTATTTTTGTGAAACTACACATTAAATAAATAGTAATTGGGTCATATATATAATTTTATTTACCTTATCACTCTACATATTACTGAAGGAGGGACTGCAGTATAAATTATTTTTAATCATTACTATTTAATATGGATATTTTAACAAGAAATGTGATAATGGTATTAAATAGTAAAGTGTAAGGTAATATGAATATTATTAAATCTTTACCCAAGCAACTTAATATTCCTAAACGAGAATATAATTTGAAATATAACGATATCGGTAAAACTAGGCCAATAAAAAAACCCTTTACATCTTATGGTCTTCTCTATATAGACGCAACGGAGTGTAGTTTCTATACTAAAAATGAAATTATTGAAAAGTGTAAAATTTTGGTGGTATTTTCACCACCCTATCCTTTTCAGGTACTTATGATGAATAATCGAAATAATAATAGAAATAATGTAATAATTTCAGAACAGAAAATAACTATGGCTGAATATTATAACATTTTTCATTTTATGTTTGCAAACGAAGGAAACACGACAGAATGTCAATATGTTCCACCTCGTGGTCGTTGTGAAAAGATTGATAAACATAATAAAATGACAACTAAAATTAGAGAATTTATTGAAGAGAGTGGTTGTATACATAAAAGTTTTAGTTATTTTCTTTCATTAGATAATGATACCCTTCCTAAAATTATAGATCAATGGATAGGATTGGACGGTAAAAGTTACAAATGTAATTATAGTTTATTAATAGAAACACGTAAAAAAGAAAATTTGATTCGTCTTCATAATAAAAATAGGTTAAATTTTATTTTAAATACATTACAGAGCACTGACCTAGATGCGATCAAAAAATATAAAAAACGTTATTGGTATAATTTTAAATTAGATAAACAGAAGTGGCCTATTTTTGTGAATTTAAAGGAAGCAATACAACATATAAATAATGATCGTCTACCAAACAGTGGTCAATTAAATTTAGAATTAATTGTATTTCATATATTAAAAACAATAGAGGGAAATAGGTATAAATGACAGTTGACAATAATCTCAAACAATTCAGTAATAATGATGATGAAAATATTTCGGATGTAGAAAATGATAGTGATGTCAATATTAATGATAATGATTATATACCTTTACCTGAAAAACCGTCATTAGCGTGCATGCGATTTGCAAATCAATTATTAACTGAATCTTATCCATCACTCACATCTAACACAATTGCTGCTGCTGCTACTTCAACAGGGGCAGGTAATTCTTCAGTTACAACGTACTTGAATCCATACAATAATAATTCTCCTCACAATCTAAGGTCCTTTTCATCACCTTATACAATAATGTTTATATTTTTAATATTTTCATACGTATATATATTTATTTTAAATTTTCTATTTATATTTCCAAAACTAAAAGATTTTATGAATTTTTAAATTTTTAACTATATAAAAATAAAACCGAAAGTATGAATATAATTGTATTTTTAATTCTTTCTGGTACATTTATAATAAATATACTTTATTTTATTTTATATGACAAAGAAAAAAAAAATAATTTTTTTTAATATATGAACTAGCAACAGTTTATTGGAGAAACAAAAATGGCTATAGTAATAATGTTATTATTCTCCCTGTATCTATACACTACTGCTGAAACTAGAAAAGATTGGATCCCATATATTATAAAAAAACCAGTCCCCTTCGTCACATTTCTGGATTATCACCCACCTTTCGAGAATATCTGGTTGACAAGAAATCCATTTACAAAACAAGAGATTAAGGATAATAAAGCCACATTGAATTTACCACAAGGATCTTATTTTACAATTGCCATATAATAGAAATATTTTCCTTTTTTTTGGTAATTTTCCTTCCTCTGTATATATAAACAGGGAATATACTATCCTCAATCATTATCACACAGCACACAGTACAGTCATCTACAAACTAGCTAGCCACCATCCAACAATCAAAAAGGAGAATAATTATGGCTACCAAGGATCTTTCAGTTGATTTTTATTGTTTGGAGAGTGACAATGATAAACTGAAATATAATATATTTCAGATACCGAGACTCTCTCACGACGATGAAGAAAAAGGAGAAAGAAAAGGATTTAAAGGAGGACTTTTATCAACAACTAGGAATATAGTATTTGTTGATACATCATTTTCTATGAAAAATAGTTTGGAAACACTCCACTTAGCTTGGGAAGAGCATATAAAACCTAAATTAAAGGGTAATGTAACTGATATTTACCACTTTGGAAGTTTTGTGGAATGTATTAGGTTTAATGAACAAGAAGACCCATCTTTATTTAATACTGAACGGCAGTTGAAAAGTTTGATATATAATAATAGGAATAGTACCAATTTAATTGGTGCCCTAGAGCAATTGATGAGGAATATGAAGGATTATGAACATAATTGTATACATCAAAGAGGTCGAGTACGAGTGTTCCTGATTACAGACGGAATTAATAATGGGACTTCTAATAATTTTTCGACACCTGAAGATGTAGTAAATCACATGAAGTGCATGAAAACAAAAACATGTGAAATTTTTATACTTGGAATAGGGGAAGATTTTCCAGTATATTTGAGTGTAAATTTACGGTCTAATTTAAATAATGGTCCAACTAATATACCCATTATTTTTTATACTGAAAATGATGATGGAATATGTTATCAAATGAAATGCATCAGTGATTATATATTAGAAAATCATCAAGGAATGTTTACTCAACAACAACCACCTTGTAGAAAAAGAAGAAATAATTTGCATGTTATCCCCATAAAATTGAATGGGATACCTCTTCTGCAAATATTTTATCCAGGCGAGTGGGTTATTTCCTCTACTGCTGCCATAGATGATCATGAAGAAGACAACAAATATTACATATTAAAGGACGAAATGACTGGTATGTTGTATAGACTGAAACCCCAGGTATCGCATTCTCAATATCCACTTTTACCATTAAAGTTACTAGAAATAGTAATTAATCAATGTTTTAGTAAACTGATTGAAGATAGTCAAAAGAGAGAAGGATTAACGATATCTAATATAAATACTATATTCGAACATATTAAGCAGTTAGTAAATAGAAGATGCCAACAAATTGGAAGAGAAGGAAACACATTTTTGGCATTATTTCGCAGTAAGTACAAATCAACCTACGAGATAATTTTAAAGAAAAAAATACTATCATCACATGATTTAATCCGAGGTATCCTTCATGTTAGTGATGTTACATCTCACGGAAAATATGCAGTGACAGCCCTCCGATTAAAAGGATTTAATGAGCCTAACGAGCATGAAAAATCATGTGAAGAATTCAAACGTATATATAATCTAGAAAAAGATAAGATAAAGGCATATAAAGTAGATAGTAATAATGAGGTTTGTTTTATTAATTTATCATCTATGATAACAGAAATGCAGGATGATGAATTTACAGACAAACTCGATTACTTATCTCGAGAGGAGCTATATGCTACATTTTCTGTGGCTGGTATACCAGTTTACTTAGTTGCAAGAGACGCCACTGTCATGAATCCTTGGACTGTGCAGATCACTAATGTAGTAGTTGGTGTAAAGGGATGTATTTCACAGACTGGATTGGACATGCTAATGACGAATAAGAATGCGTCACAAGAAATTGAG
>NW_024737790.1:0-3426 GCF_018991925.1 Homarus americanus
TTCTATTTCTCGCTTTATGGAAGAGATGAAGCTTTTGTCTTCTTACAACTTTTCAAGTAATTTGTACCAAAATAGAAGATTTTTATTGTCCACATTTAGGGTATATTTTTTTTTATGACTGAATAAACTTGCAGATAGACCTTATTAATGTGGTATAGCTGTAAATATCCTTCAGCAATGAAATCCAAATATGAGGTCAAGTGAACATTTTTGCTTAGACTCCGCCTTTGTTAGGACCAAGTTATAACAAGTTATTCTGCCAAGTATCCAATAAGTACCCATGACTCAGAGTTAAATAATACCTAACCTAATCTAAGTTCATCAAACTTAATAAAAAAAGTGGGGCAAAAAATAAGTGGTAAAGAAATTTTTTTCTCAGAAAAAGAATTATATTCAGAGGTTTTTTATCCGACACCTTCAGTCGTGATTATTTTGATGCAAAATTAGTAAAATGTATTTAACCCTAACACTACCTCACCTTACCTAATCTTACCTTACCTTATCTAACCTAACCTAATGTTACCTAACCTAACCAAGCCGCAACGCTCATGACACAATTGAGTTCTCTAGAAAGTTTTAATTTCATTTTCTTTTTTTAAAATACATTTGCAGAGACAACAAACTTTTGATAATTATTTCTCCAACATATCTATAAATCTGTTGATGATATATAAATTTAGGATAGGTTAGGTTTGGTGTGATTAGGATAGGTTAGGCTAGTTTAGGATAGTCTAAGTTAGCTTAGGAAAGGCTAAGTTAGGTTACGATACACTAGGTTAGGTTTTAATCTGCATGATATTTTTACTGAACTTTTAAACTATGTTATAATCCTGGCAGCAGGGTATCGATCACGAAAATAACACTTTGGTAGTTATAACATTTGATAAAGTTTATTATTACTGTAACATGAAACAAATCACTATAGCTGTACTTATCAATCCAGTATTAAATCTGTATTATCTTTGACCATCGCTCATTGGCCAGCTTATCTCTGCACTGTTCTCTGATATAATAAAGTATTGGTGAATGGGAATATTAATCATTTGTGAGTCACTTACTATAAAGGAAACTGTAACGGATTCTATGGACAGTTGGGAATATTTTCACGGAATAAGTCGGAGTAACTCCCCTCTTGCCCAAAAGCGATCCAAGGAGTTAATTGACAGAGCGAAAATCTAGACGAGTCTTCCTTGTTTGTTTTAGGTCATAACAACGAAAAGTTTAATAATGTTTATTACAATGATTCAGGTTTTACTGTAATTCTTCTTTTTTATATTTTTAGTATTTTGTAGATTTTTCTCACCCAGTTCATTTCTTGTTTAGATTCATTATTGCAATTATTTTTATTACAGAGTTGAATTAAAAGTTTATATCTAAGTATTTTACAGCTTCACAAATACTTTTATAAAATGTTGATACACACAGTGGACAGTTTTAGTTCTTTCTTGTAATACCTCAGTATTACTCTGTTAAATTCTTACCATTTACACCTGACCATTTATTTATTTATTTTACAAATTGTTTAAAGAGAGAACATCACCAGCAGGATACAGATGATGAAGTAAATAGAAGTTTGTAACCTAACCCTACCCCCCACTGCTACCCCTCCCTCTTGTCCCACATTCTTACTCGTCACTCCTACCCCTTACTCCTACCCCTTACTCCCCCCCCTTACTCCCACCCCTTATTCCCACCCCTTATTCCCACCCCTTGCTCCCACCCCTTCCTTCTACCCCTTACTTCTACCCCTTACTCCTACCCCTTACTTCTACCCCTTACTTCTACCCCTTACTCCTACCACTTACTCCTACCACTTACTCATACCCCTTACTCCCACCCCTTGCTTCCACCCCCTGCTTCCACCCTCTTACTCGTACCCCTTGCTCCCACCCCTTACTCCTACCCCTTACTGCCACCCCTTACTGCCACCCCTTACTCCCACCCCTTACTCCTACCCCTTACTCCCACCCCTTAATCCCACCCATAATCCCACACTTACTTCCACGCCTTTACTCCCCACCCCCCTTACTCCCACCCCCTACTCCCAACCTTACTCCTCACCCCACTCTCACCCCACTCCCACCCCCACTCCCACCCCACTCCCCACGCCCACTCCCACCCCACTCCCACCCCACTCCCACCCCTCACTCCCACCCCTACTCCCACCCCTTACTCCCACCCCTTACTCACACCCCTAACTCCCACCCTTACTCCCACGCCTTACTCCCATGCCTTACTCCCACCCCTTACTCCCACCACTTACTCCCACCCCCTTACTCCCACCCCTTACTCCTACCCCTTACTCCTACCCCTTACTCCCACCCCTTACTCCCACCCTTACTCCCACCCCTTATCTCACCCCTTACTCCCACTCTTACTCCCACCCCTTACTCCCACGCCTTACTCCCACGCCTTACTCCCACCCCTTTACTCCCCACCCCTTACTCCCACCCTCTTACTTCCCACCCCCTTACTCCCCACGCCCCACTCCTCCCAGCCGCCTTACTCCCACGCCTTACTCCCACTCTTACTCCCCACCCCTTTCTTCCCACCCCTACTTCCCCACCCATTACTCCCATCCCCACTCCCACCCCCACTCCCACCCCTTACTCCTACCCCTTACTCCTACCCCTTACTCCCACCCCTTACTCCCACCCTTACTCCCACGCCTTACTCCCACCCCTTACTCCCACCCCTTACTCCCACCCCTTACTCCCACCCCTTACTCCTACCCACACTCCCCATCCTCATCTCTAACTCCCTTCATTCCACCCCTTTACTCCCACCCCTTACTCCCACCCTTACTCCCACGCACCCCACCCCACTCCCCACTCCCACCCCCTCACTCCCAACCCCCACTCCCAACCCCCATCCCCAGCCTCATCCCCACCCCCATCTCCCCACCCCATCCCCACGCCCACTCCCACGCCCATCCCCCTGCACCCCCCACTCCCCAACCCCTCACTCCCCACCCCCACTCCCACGCCCCACTCCCACGCCTACTCCCACGCCCACTCCCACCCCCTCACTCCTGCCCCCCCTTACCCCACCCCCACTCCCACCCACACTCCCATCCCTCACTCCCACCCTTACTCCCACCCCCTTACTCCTACCCCTTACTCCCACCCCCACTCCCACTCCCATTCTCATGCCTTACTCCCACCCCCTCATTCTCACCCCCTTACTCCTACCTACTCCCTTCACCTCACCCTACCCCGCTTCTACCCCCACTGTTACCCCCACACCACGCCTGGTAATTGAAGACATCACATATTGTTCACTTAGACACCACTATTATTCAGGACCTAATGGCTATAATATCAGAGTCATTATTCTTAACTCCAACTTTATATATATATTCAATTGCTGCAAACCTCACCACAAGAAAGCAGAACAGTCGGGCCAGGAAAATGTAATAAACGAATA
>NW_024737791.1:0-17034 GCF_018991925.1 Homarus americanus
GGTGTGAGGACTGTACTGGGGTGTGAGGACTGTACTGGGGTGTGAGGACTGTACTGGGGTGTGAGAACTGTACTGGGGTGTGAGGACTGTACTGGGGTGTGAGGACTGTACTGGGGTGTGAGGACTGTACTGTATGTAGTAGTTAGAAAAATGTTTTTGGAATTATTACGTGTAGTTGGGCGTGAGGGAACGGTAGGAGATGACTTTAACAATAACTAAGGTGAGTAGTCAAAATTTATAACTGAAGAAACATTTTTTTTTTTGAGTAAAATAATATTTTTGGAAAAGTTAGGGAAGAGGAGAAACGTGAGTCAAAGGAAGCAGGAAGACGTAAAGTTGTGTGAGAAGATTGTGAAGATAAGTTGTAAGTTACTGAGACTCACTGTGTACAGCTGTGTTAGTTATGACCATCACCAGAAGAATTAAGGAGATATATACAGTATATAATAATAATATAGTTTGACAGGGCGTTAGACAAGGCCTTCAACATTACATAGTAATAACTTGGAATTAGAATTAAGACGTAAACTTGTTAATATCAATGAAGAAAAAAACTTAACGGTAAAATAAGATTTAATGTTGTTTTAGTCCGTAGATAATAAAGTGAAAGGTGACAGTGGGTCCCATAAAGGTGTTGTGTTAGGGGGCGTCACCCCTCTTATTATAACACGACACAAACTGCTCAACAGATAAGTTAATGCTGTACAGTCGGAAGCAAATGTTGTTTCCAAGTCGTAAATAACTTCCAAGAATATAAATTATGGCCGGCAACAGGAACTTAATGAAATATTTTGAAAAGCAACACAAGGAAATACACGAAAAATATGTATAAGAACAAATAATTCCCTTAGATATAAAATTAGATGATAATGGTAGAGATAATAATGGGTACAATTAAAGGTAGGAGAGCCGGGGGGGGGGGGCTGAAAGCAAACGATGAGTCACCAGGGATATACACAATCCGAGACGATTGGTCAGGACAACACACCAAACTATAGGAGAGGTTGACCGTGGGCACCGACCCTCAGACCTGATGATGATGATGGCGCCTTGTGTGGTGATAGATTAAGGTTGTAAGTATGAGGAAAGTGTCGGGGCAGTTGCAGTGAGAGAAGAGACACACGGACATAAGGGAGTAAAGGATGATGGATGAGTGAGTGAGCAGTAAACAAGTATTACATGAAGGTAAACATCGTGAGAGAGGATGTGTAGGAACGTTTGGCTGACGGACATGAGGAAGAGAAGAGGTTGTAACGTTGGGTAAAGTTCCTGTAGGCGGTCATACACCATCAAGTTATCAGTGCTCGAGTTTATAGCTAATTTAACGTTATATAATATTAGCTTTGGTATTATTACCTTGTGTATTGGACCGACTGAGAGTAGAGACCGTGCTTAAAGACTAATAATATCTCAAGCACAGTAATAAGTGTCATCTTCCTTACACTAGTGAAAATACTCGTATAAAGAACGACTAATGGGTGTTGTCAATAGCTGAATGCTGTTAAAAGGCTGCTGCTATTTATGTATATCTTTATGTGACATGATAAAAGGCTGTTGCTATTTATGTATATCTTTATATGACATGATAAAAGGCTGCTGCTATTTATGTATATCTTTATATGACATGATAAAAGGCTGCTGCTATTTATGTATATCTTTATGTGACATGATAAAAGGCTGTTGCTATTTATGTATATCTTTATGTGACATGATAAAAGGCTGTTGCTATTTATGTATATCTTTATATGACATGATAAAAGGCTGTTGCTATTTATGTATATCTTTATATGACATGATAAAAGGCTGTTGCTATTTATGTATATCTTTATGTGACATAATAAAAGGCTGTTGCTATTTATGTTTATCTTTATATGACATGATAAAAGGCTGTTGCTATTTATGTATATCTTTATATGACATGATAAAAGGCTGCTGCTATTTATGTATATCTTTATGTGACATGATAAAAGGCTGCTGCTATTTTTGTATATCTTTATGACATGATAAAAGGCTGTTGCTATTTATGTATATCTTTATATGACATGATAAAAGGCTGCTGCTATTTTTGTATATCTTTATGACATGATAAAAGGCTGTTGCTATTTATGTATATCTTTATATGACATGATAAAAGACTGCTGCTGTGAAGAAAGAAAATATAAGTAAAATCTTAGTAGTGGAGTTATTGAGAAGCTGTACTGAGGTTGGAGGAAGAATCATGCACTGATAAACTACACCAGGTAGAGGGTGATGTGACCTGGTGAACAATTTATTAAAAGAGGTATTTGGTGGATGCTGTGTGTCTTCTTTACATTTTTTTTTTATTATTCAGAATGTTCCTCGCCCTCCCTCCTCACTCTCAGACTCTCTCCTCTCCCTCCCTCTCGTGTTACCTGAGGCAGCACTCTTCGGTCCCATCAATATGCCTTTGAGCAAATCAGGAGACGTAACTCGAAGTGTCTCAGGTACTTGAGGAGTCGTCTTGGCCCAACCAGTGTTTGGTGGAATTTTGTAGTCCATTTAGGTTTTAGTTAGTGACTGTGCTGGGTCACTGCTTTATGACCTCGTTCTCCGCTTCATGCTTAAACTTTGTTTGATATTAATTTCCATATATGATGTTTATAGAATTGATAATGTTAACTATTATTGGTGTTTTTATTTTTAGGACCTGTTCTTGATTGAGATACTCCCATACTATCATAAGGATCTCTGGTTCGATCCTGGGTATCTAATTTTACAGTTTAGGAAGTGAAGGCGGTCGAGTGGAGTGCCGACTGGTGCATGTTTTGTATCCACTATTCACTATCCCTAACTGGTCGTTTTTTTATATTCTTTATCCTCTTATCATGTGGTGAGTCCTCCTGGAGCCGCCCACTGATGGTTAAACACACTTGTCCTATCCAGTGGGATGAACGGTACAAGACCAATAATATAAATAATAAAATAAAATAACAATATTTCTTCACTTATTCGTAAAATTTGGAAGAGGTTTTTGCCCGCCTTTGTGGTCTATGTAAACAATGTATTTGTCTCTATAAAGAAAATAACTAATCCCTCCTCAGCTTACTTAGAGCGAGTCTTTGTTTTCGTCAACATGAAGGTTCTGGCTCTTACAGGTTCTGCTACAGTCAACTAATATTTGTGGTTGTTGGTAATTGGTGTTGCTGTTAACTTGTAGTTAATGGTTGTCACTTGGCTCCCCTCCGTTATTATCCCGCACTAGTCATACCACGTGTGTGTTTTTAAGCAAGAGAAATTGTGCAGAAAATGTTGGTGTCCAAGTTGGTGGGTGCAGTACGAGCTGTTTAATCCCCGAGGCAGAGAGGTGGGAATATTGTTGGCTCTACACAGTAGAGACACTGATGTAGTTCATCATACAATGTTTACCCTCGCCGTCTCCTTCCTGCCTCAACACCCACTTTTCTTTCCTTCCTAAAAATTACCAGAAATTCCCAGATTAACCAAACATTTTATTGACTCACCTTCTATATTTTCTTCATTAATAAGGCTTCAACAATCAGGAATTATACTGACAATAACCTTAACGACCATATGCATTAATGGGGCTTCACTAAGCAAGACTTATACTGTACTGACAATGGTCTTAACAACAGAGCTTGATGCCTGTTTTATGACGTCTCTACAGGTGGGTGTATAGACCGACGACATGACACTCGTACAGGTTAATATATACCTGAAACAAGTAACAGTAAGTTAATTAACATCGTAAACATTAAATACTTTTCCGCATAATATAATTTCAAAGATCTTTCCTCTTTTCCATAATATAATATTTGTCGCTGAAGTGTTTCCCAGACTCGCTCCTCTTCCTCTCCGTTGTTTAATGTAAAACTTTCATGTTGTTCAAGGTATTCACAGGTGACTGAATTAAGACGCTCTACACCTTCCCTCCTTCACCTTGTGTTCCTCCTACATAGAGTTGTACGCTATATAAACACCGACCATATACCGCCTCTTGTGCTTATATAAACAAGTAACTTTATCCCCGTCTAGTGAGCCACGTCTAGGTTCTGCTGCATCACTCTATCTCAATTTTCTTTAATATTTCTACAATAAACCAGAAAAAATAAATGTCTCAATATTTAATGATTCATAATAAGTGTATTTATGTATTAATCTAGAATTCGAATTGTAAATGTTAAAGCACACAAATACTTTATAACGTCACCATTACAACCTGGTAAGGCCAAAAAACTATTCTGGAAAAACTAATAAACTTGTAGGTCATCAGAGATCCTTAGATGGTACTGCCTCCTGGCCGTGGTAATAAACTCACCTGCCGGCACAATGTTATACAACAGGTCCTCGTAATTCGCCCAATGAAAACTTGCCAACTCTTCCCTTAATATATCTCCCCTGTACACACCTCCTTGCTACCGTAATTAATAGTTTTTATCTGTTTAATTATTTCCCTCATATTCTTTCTTTTCTTATTTACTAAAAAGTTTACCTTTAGTTATTTGCTCTGCTTCCATCCTCCTCGTTTCCACCATCTCGCGCTCAAGGTGAATAGCCTTCAGTTCCCTCGTTATCCCGCTCACATATTCCACAATAAGCAACACCTAAAGCATATTCGTATCGCACTTTCCAGTCCATCTCTCTGTAAATTTCCTAGAATTCAATACAAAAGGTGAAATGCATCGGCAATATACCGCAGCAGTGTAAGACTCGGCTTTAACAATGAATGGGTTACAGGGGCTCACACACACACCGACCACAGCCTATAGTTCCAGAGTGTTCATTCCGTGTCCTTCCTCAACACATTATTCCTAAATCCTTCTCAGTAATGTCCTCTTTACACATCTAAAGCAGCGTAATCAATTTTACTCAGAACTGTTCTTACTTCCACTAGTATTTGGGGGATCACATGAAGATCAGGCACTCTAGGTAGCAAAGGGGATGATTATATTTCATGTGATATATATATATATATATATATATATATATATATATATATATATATATATATATATATATATATATATATATATATATATATATATATATATATATATATATATATCACATGTCTCTTTAATTATGGTGTATGATGTTCTGTTAAGTGTATGAAAAAAAATTATGTATGTCTAAAGAGATAATGGGAGGGACATGTGGGCCTTCCTCCCTCCCATGTGGATGTTCCTACCGCTATAAGGGAAGGTTGTTCCGCCTGGTCATTTCCCTGGATCCTACCCACCCCGCCCCAGCTTCTCCCCGCCCCTCACCTCGACAACAACATTTAACTGGTGCCAACATATAGCTAATAGAACATTCTACAATTCAACTACAAGAATTGTGAGCAAATTGCTCGGCTGATAAAAAAATCAGATTAAAGCGTGTTGCTGCATATAGATGAGGCAACACGTCACAGAAGAGGAATTTTCTATGTGGTGGAGGGTAATATGGCGTTGGCCGAGAGAGAGAGAGAGAGAGAGAGAGAGAGAGAGAGGTCAACGAGGGTCATTAAATGGGTCCACAAAGGGGCTGGGGGAAATTTTCCTCGCTGAATATTCTGGGGAAAATGTCGTAGGTGATCGTGTAGGACTAACAAGCATTAGGTTGTTATTGAAGCTAATAATGTGGCCTTCACATCCCAGATACCCCTTACCATCTCTCACACATCCCTCTCCCCACTCACACATCCCTCTCCCCACTCACACCTCCCTCTCCCCACTCACACATCCCTCTCCCACACTCACACATTCCTCTCCCCACACTCACACACATCCCACTCCCACACTCACACACATCCCTCACTCACTTCACATTCCACTCTTCCCCTTCCCACACTCACATTCCTCTTCCCACATCACACACATCCCACTTCCCACACACACACATCCCACTTCCCACACTCACACACATCCCACTTCCCACACTCACACACATCCCACACCCACACACACACACACCTCTCTCTCCACACACACACACTCACACACACACACACACACACACACACACACCTCACACACACACACACACCTCACACACACACACACACACTCACACACACACACACACACACACACACACACCACACACACACACACACACACACACACACACACACACACACACACACACACACACACACACTCACACACACACACACACACACATGCACATACCTTTCCACACACACATACCTCTCTCCACACACACACACACACACACACACACACACCTCTCTCCACGCACACACATACACATACCTCTCCCCACACACACACACACACCCTTCTCTCCACACAGACACACCCCTCTTCAAGCTCACACTCCCTTCTCCCCACACTCACAACCTTCTCCCCACACTCACAGCCTTCTCCCCACATTCCTTACTCCCACATACCCATTTTCCCTTTGCCACATAACTCACACCCCACTCCCACATACCTCTCTCCCACCCCCATACGTCTCTCTCACCCACCTACTCTAGTGGCTGCTCCTACACACTTCACGTATTCTGATCTTTAACTTGGATGATAATACGTTTTATATATTCAAGAAAAGAAAGTAAATGCGGGGTAATGGGTGAGGCTGGTGGGTAGTGGGTTGGTGGTGGTAAATTTCACGAGCTCACGGGATGTATTCATTGGTTATTCGTTTGTTTGTCATGTTGTGTGATTGGTTAGTTGTCCGGACGGTGTCTCCGGCATTTTTTGAGGGAGGAAACTAAAATTTGGACATAATAGTGACCAAGTGCTCTGGTAAAAATGTACACTGTCTCTCTTCCTCAGTCCATCACCAGGTGTTGCGCGAAGTACAGGTCGGTGTACTGTACTGTACAGTTAACGTATAGTTACTTATCATTATTACTATTATTAGTAATAATATAATATTATTTGCTTCCCAAATCTTCTATTGCACCATAAATAATGTTGACCACCAGGCACACCGACCTGCCCGCACACGGACATGTTGGTCGGTGTAATTTAACTTAATTTCAAGTAAGATGTGAGGTGTTATGTAAATATTTGTGAGCACATGAACTGTGCAGTCCTGATGACAGCTTTTGTTGGGTTTATAGACAATGCGAGAAGCTCAAACTAGCTGAAGAATTTGTATCATCTACATCTCTCTCATGCTGGGACCAGTAATAGTTCACTTATTGGTGTTTATCTTCACTATTCTTAGTAAATTCAATCAGCTGTTGTCGAGTGTGTACTCCTACGACCTACGTCACCTCCTCCAACAGCTGGTTCTGTATATGGAACAGACAGTTACGGCCGCTGTTTGTGTAATTTTCGAGTTCATAAATTGTAACGCTGAGTCAACACAAGATATATTAGAGCGACAATTGAACCATTATTGATGAAAACTCCAATATTAACAGTTGGCGACCATTACATACTGATTGATGTTCCATTTAATTCGAATGCAAATTTTTCCACAATTTCCAGCCACGATGGCGGCCATTTTTCACAGGTAGAGGTTTAGCGCCAAGTCATCAGGATTTATACAGTACACCTTTATTGATGTACAGTATCTGAAAAGTGTATTTGTCAACACACAGTGTGAAACATGAGACCATGGATGATATATATTGGGACATGCATTTACTTGGGTACGTAGTTTAACGTAAATAATGCAATGTGTATTTATTTCGGCGTAATTAATATGATGTTCGGTTACCAAGTGTAGTAGGGTCAGTTTACCACAGAGCCACACATACCAACCCTCCCGGGACATCACGAGTTGCAGGTAGCATTTAGGCAGAAACTTTTTGAGATACTGTACATTACAATACTAATTTGAAGACGTTAACTTTGAGATCATAAGTCATTAAATAGAGAAACTGAGCGACTATATTTACTTCATTGCTGATTAATGCTACTTTTATTAACCGTGTGAGTGTATTACTTTTGGTAATTTACGAAAAGAAGCAGTTTAGATTATTGGTGTTACCTGTCTGGTGTTTCACTCACTATATAAGATTGATGCGATACATTTGAGAAAATGCTGAATGTAATCCCTGTATATACTTGGTGGCCTTTCCTCCCTTTCTATTTAATGGCGAGTTGATGCTTATAGCAGCATCTGTTGTGTGACGTAAGGCAACTAAAGGTTCATTCTCTGGTTATCGTCATATGGTCTTAGGTTTGTTCTTCTTAATAGTAAGTTTGACCAAAACGCATTAAGAGTAGTATTTACGCTTGTCTATGGATCTTCTGTAATCAAAACAGAAAATAGTGTTATGAGTTTCCTTCACACACTCGCTGTATCTCTGCCCATTTTGTTTCCAGAAGCAGCTCTAGTTAACAGTTGAACGACAATGTCTGTCTGTTGGTGAATTTACCCACCACATCCGCACCCATTGCCAGGCAACAACACCTTGACATATTTCCTACACGCTGACATGTTGTTATCATTGGAATTTAATGACGTGGAATTCTGATTGACTGCCGCCCAAATTTCAACTGTTCTCTGTAAACCAAGATAAGTTGTCGCAGCCAGTGAAAGCTTAGCATATTGGAAGTAGTTTTACCTTTATATTTGCACAAATTTGTTATAGTTTTATTATGAAAGAATATACCGTATATGTTTACCTGTATCAAAAGCCTTCTATAACTCTGGCTTCTGAAGTAAAACTTATTTACCATTAAGGAAAAATATAACTATGTTGACTGTCGGAGGAATCTATGGTAGCCTAGTGAAGCCGCAGCTGCTGCACGAAACACCTTTTCTCTACCAGCCTGCTCATGGTTATAATTTATCTTTGTAGAAACTTGCTGATGAACAAATATGTAAACATGTTTATCCCATGTTGTGTAACTTCCTTCTAGTGGCAAGATTATTTATAAGTTGGTGAATCAGCAGTACATAGTAAAAAACATCAATGGCCCAATAGCATCAATTACCATACATCAGTCCATACATTTTATCCTAATCTCTACGGGTTTGTTTTACCATTACTAAACATACAAGATATTAAACTTTTGATCACAAAGGTTGATTTATACGACACAGTTTTTGGCAACATTCTAAGAAATCTTTGATCTGGGAAAATTAAAAGTTCCTTCAACTCAACACAACAATTTCCGATTCTCTCTGGCCACTATAGCAAAATATATTAGGATGCAAGGTTGTTGACTTTATATATATATATATATATATATATATATATATATATATATATATATATATATATATATATATATATATATATATATAATCAAACAACCCTGTTAGGGTGGGAGTAACACATAGATCAACGACGGGGACCATCGCTTACAATTACTTCAAAATATTAAACATCAACCAAAATGTGTGTAGTAGCACCTTGAAGACACTAGTAAACTTATTATTAATATTATAAAAGATCAATGAGTCACTGTTGACCATCATCTGTTCAGAAATGAATTCATTACAACACAAGTGTTAGTTATTTCATTTTTGTCAGTTTTGTATTTTCAGTACTGAGCAATGATGGATTTTCGCTTTAGTGCAGATCCCGATGATTCAGAACTGTGTTAACTTGTATGTAAAAGGTGAGTCCTTTTACCTGACATAAACCAAACGCTTCTACTGGCACTCTAAAAGCCGTTAAATTACATATGAACATTAACTGGGCTAATGTACAGTCTCCTTCAGGTGTAACGTTACTTACCAAGCCTTTCTTGCTCACGTGGCATCGTCGCTCTCTCGTGTGGCTCGGGAACTGAGTGATGGGGTTGTTTCCTGTTACTTGTTTTTGCCAGTATTTGTATATTAATAATAAAAATAACAATCATCAACGCATATAATACATATTTTGGATTCTGTGATATGATATATGATGTCATTTACAAAAGAAAAACCTTTGAAGAAAGAAAATTAGAGGAAAGAAAGAGGTGGCGGGAAGGGAGAAGTAGGAGAGAGGGAGGGGGAGGGGAAGGACGGCAAAAATGAAAAGGTGATAACAAGTGTGGAAAAAAAAGAGAGACAAGTAAGTAAACAGAAGGTGGCAGGTCATGTTTTTGGAAAGGTCAGTCAGATAAGTATAATTAAATCCCAGCATCGGTACACGTGTGCCTACAGTAGGCTATCACTTATCATGCTTCAGGAAATTAGTATAATTTGCTTAGTTATATTCTTGCTTGGTAATAAACTCATCCTTCTATACAGTTTGTGAGTATATAAGACAAACATAGGGTTATAGCAACATACCATTGATATTACTGTATGATATTTTTTTATTTAGATTTTAAAAACTAATATTACAGGAGGTTTGTTGTAGGATATTTATGTTTTGCATATGTCCTATTTTCTTGAGATTGTGCTTATTATTTGTTGCAAAAGTGTTGTTATGATCTGCTTTGATATCAGTCTTGTAACTCGTATTGTTATTTAATATCTTGCCTTTTATATTAAATTAATCCATTTCATATATTCAACATTTCAGGTTTTATAGTTAATACTTGAATATATTAAACTATTTAGATGTAGGAGGATAAAATAAATAATGGTTGGATACAATATTTATTACAAAACAAACCTTCATGTCACTAATAAAATTTATTTGTTTTAAACTGATAAATATAATTACAAAAGACAAAAACTATTTATCTGTTATGCTTTATTTAGTGTTGCAGTACTAACCAGGTCATAATTGGAAGGAGCGAAGTAGGGTCATACATAATCGGGCGGGTGAGGGAGGTGGGTGGTTGAACAGCCAGTTACAACGTTAGTACTATCTCCACCCACCATTCTTAGCAATTGCCTCTTGCAGTCTGTTTGGGAGAGAGGCTACAGTATTATACAGAATTCGGAAAACGTTCCCACTCATCCTTTGTGTGTTGGAGGAGTTGCTGTGGTGTTCGGTCATCGTCCGTCTCCCACGACCTAACTATGGTTCCCCATACATTCTCGATGGGGTTCAGATCACACCCTTTGCTCGGTCACTCCAGAAGTTGTAGGTCTGGCTGTTCGTCGAACCATCGTCTGACAATTCCGGCTGTGTGACTGGGAGAATTATCCTGTGATATTAAAATAAAACATAATTAGGAAAATAATTACCTGGGCATTGATTTAATACATCAATTATATTCTTACTTTGTTTTGTTTGCTAGTTATAATAATTATAATAGTCATAATCAGGAGTATATAAATACAAATGCATATTTTATCCACTATAGACCATTAATTAAGAGGTATAGGATATCGTTATTCATACCTGCATGAATATTATGGGCTCAGGATGTGGGAGAGCGTAGGCTGGGACGGAGGGGATCATCACTTCTTCCAAAATCTCCAAATATTTTTCAGAGTTAAATCTCCCTTCAATCTCAGCTAGTTCACCCATTTAGTAGTTGCCATATGTTTTTTTTTATTTCGCCACATACAGCGGCTAATTTATTGTGCACCCATACTCACCCAGTGAGCGGTAGCACAAAGGGATTAAAGTTAAAGAGTAGAGGTCACAATGGGTGTGTCTGACAGACCCCAGGGGTCAGGATATTATGGCACTGAATGTTGAAAAAAGGACTTTCAATACATTATTTGTTTAGTTCTCTACACAGGTTGATTTATTCAAACCTGCGTGAGTATACAGCAGTGTGAGGCAATACACCTGGCAGCACACTTTGTTATTCACACCTAGAACACAAGAACATTAGAATGGCGGAAACTGCAGCGGACCTATTGGCCCATACTGGGCAGTCCCGTTTACACCCAACCCCTATCACTCGTATATCCATCCAACTTATATTTGAAACTATCCAGCGTGTTCGAGGAAATGATGATGTTTGGTAATTTATTCCACTCATCCACTACTCTATTTCTAAACCAGTGTTTACCTATCTCCCGCCTAGATCAAAATTTGTCTAACTTAAAACCATTGCTACGAGTTCGTTCCTCGTTTAACCATAACTTCCGTTTATACATCTCTATCATATCGCCTCTCACTCTACGTCTCTCGAGGGAGTGCAAATTATGATGCTTTAACCTGTCTGGGTAGTCAAGGTTCCCGGGATTAGTCTTGTCTTTCTCCTCAGAATTTTTTTCTAGGGATTCTATATCCATTATTAAGTACAGTGACCAGAACTGAACCGCGTAATCCAAGTGAGGTCTCACAAGCGCAAGATATAGTTTTAGGATGACCTCGCTAGTCTTGTAGTCTTGTAGTCTAATGTTTAGGGGATAATTATCTTTCAGTGCAGAGAACCTTTGTCGCTTCTAATAAACTGGACAAATCACTCAGAACTACCCATTATAAATCTTCATGTCTGTAATTTTGTGTTGAGAGTCAAGATGGGGGCAGCCCAGCCAGTGAGTGAGATAAGGTTTACCACAGAGACAGGTTGAGAATATTGGCTACATGGCATCAGACAGTTGCGTGATGGCTTATACATATATATGAGAATATCTTGTGGTGGTAGTGACACAAGGACACGTTCTCCACATATACGGTGGAGTAATATGTATCCTGTGTTGGTAGTGACACAAGGACACATCCTTCACATATACTGCGAAGTAATATGTATCCTGTGTTGGTAGTGACACAAAGACACATCCTCCACACATACTGCGAAGTAATATGTATCCTGCCATTAACTTATAAGAAAAAATTACTTTGAAATCATGCACACAAATGGGATGTGTATATAATGAAGGGGAAACTGACCGTGGTTTGCAGTGACCAAGATTCTGAAATTGCTGGGTGGAGGTATGGCGAAGGACGAGTCTGTGAAGCAGCTGGGTGAGAGAGGAGCCACGATGAGCCAGATTGAGCAGCACCCCAGACTACCCGACTTGAGATGTGTGTGTGGGGGGGGAGTCAGTCAGCCATGTCAAACATAATCCTAAAATGAAGAACCAGTCGAATCTGTTTTATATATAAAGTGTATTGGCTTCTGTACATTGTTGAGTGGCAGTTAACCTCTTCAGTACGATAATTTAAGTCATCTTACTGAAGGGATTTAATCAGCGTACTCACTGCTCAAGGTGATATGTGAGCGTACTCAATGGGTTAATTTGTCGTACTCAAGGGGTTAATGATACATTGTCGTCGACTCTGGTCTGTCATCAGTATATTAAAAAATTTATACCTAAATAGTTTGGTTAGGTATCTTACTCGTCCTAAGTATACATGAAAAACGTCGGCAAGAAAAAAAATCATATGTCCAGGCTCTCAGTTGGCCCAGCCGTGTCAATGTTGCCATTATTGTCCACTCTGTATCTGTATTGTTCTGGTTAAATAAACTGTTTCAATATCAGAGTAACGAACAGAATATTTCTTTTTAGTGTTGATATCTCGCTCTGGCTCATCTCCACATAATCTGCATCACCCATATGAACACAACTTTATTAAAAAAAATATTTCAAAATAATTATTATCACCCTGGGGTCTCAATATCACTCCCTTGACACCTTCACTCCGGGACGCCTTTTTTAATAGTTTATTTGGCCAACACCAGACGATTTTATTCAGCACAGAGAGAGACTCGTACTGAAGGGGCTAGTAAACTATCTATCTCCACTAAAATCCTATATTTACGAGTGGTGGAAGGTTGAGACAATTCCGTCGTTAGTGAGTTATGCTACAAGAGTCACACCTACAACACTCGCATACAAAACTGGACATTCTTCACCTGGGAATATTCATCAGGTATAACACAATAACGAGACCACTTAACTGCTACACATAAACTAGTAATACAAACACTATATTACCTGGTGTCATGTTATTTGCGTGTCATTCAGGAACAAATCACTCGGGCTTATATTCCTTAACAAAATTTGTTTCACTTGTAACAGCCGTGTTGTCCAGACTGGTAAAGGTGTGATACACTCAGTGTAACAGTTACAGTACCACCTCCATGTAGATGTGTTATCCTGTTATCCTTCGACCTCCATGTTCAGGGGTAGATGTGTTATCCTACCACCTCCATGTAGATGTGTTATCCTGTTATCCTTCGACCTCCATGTTCAGGGGTAGATGTGTTATCCTACCACCTCCATGTAGAATTGTAGATGATGTGTTATCCTACCGCCTCCATGTAGATGTTGTGTTATCCCACCGCCTTCCTTTAGCTGCTTTGTGTTATTCTGCCCGGGTAGGTGATAATCCTCAGTGGCTTATGACCTTAATGACCTGACTCGCCACAATGTTGATAATCTACAACTGGCGAGGAACATAACAGAATTTCACCTCTTCTCGCCTCCTCGTACAATGAAGCTGGAGGTCAGCTTTGTTCCTCGTGTCGTATGAGTCGGGTGATTAAGTTTTACCACACTCATCTTTACTGCCACTGGGGATGATATCACCTTGGAGGAGCGTTGAATTGTTTTAATACGAGACCTGTGTACAATGATAAGTGTCTGTTACAAGGAGAGGGTGTTGTGTGTATGATAAATTATATCTTATACTTTAATAGTTTCTCTGATATGTGTGTATAACTCACCGTGTTGTGTATATTGAAGGCTTGTGTACATAACCAATATTATCACGTCTAGCATAACTTTCATGGTGATCGTTGATCTGAAGGAAAAGATGACTTATAAAAGGAATGATATAAATATCTTCTTATGAATACAAACACGTAGTTAATAGTCGGGTGAAGGTAATTAACCTTATTACCATAGTCTATTGTTACAACTTAACACAAATTAGTTCATATATGATAACATGTGCCGTGTCATTTAATATATCGTTTATCATCACGATACATAAAAGCATTACACACACTACTACTACTACTACTACTAATAATAATAATAATAATAATAATAATAATAATAATAACAATAATAATAATAATAATTTGCTGTCACTCGGAATCGAGTATGACGATCATCCAGCTATGTTGCAATGATATGAGATATTAATGATGCCACCTTCGTTGGTGAGCTCTTAGGTGACTCGAGAGGCCAATACGGGATCGGTAGGGTCGTCCACAGATGTTGCACGTAGGAAGGGCTACATGTAGTGCGGGAGGGGCGGCGGCAGCGTCTTTCCGGCGCTGGAGCTTGTCTGCCTCGGTAAGCAGTCGGGCTAATTCGAAAGTATTGACACCTTCTTGTGTGGTGCTCCTCCAAGCGTTACGGTGTGTAATTATAGTCTCCCAGGTGAGGGGGTCGAGTTGGCACTTTTTCAGGTTTTCTTAAGACTATCCTTATACCTTTTCAGCTGCCCGCCAGCGTTACGTCTACTATTCGTTAGGTGACTGTATAACGAATGTTTCTTAGTAACAGATGTAACAGTATGACACAATAATGGGGAGAACATAATATCTCGACCTTTACTAACTGTTGAGGTGACTGTTACAGTGAATAACAGTTACTTGTGAAACTTTCGTATATGTAACAACCTTTCTGGGTTGTCACCACTTGTAACAATCTTCCTGGGTTGTCACCACTTGTAACAATCACTTGTGAAGCCCGTTACCTTATATTCTAGACGAACAAAAATATAGATCAAGGATTATTGGATCTTCTGTAGTGAAATTCAATATGTTCCTTTGTTTGTATTTATTATAAAAGGTTTCTATGTACACTTTCAAAAGGGATTATCACCGTAATTTACTCATTGTAGCTTTGAGTGTTAAATGATGATGGAGACTATTTTAAATAGCTCTGCTAAGTACGTCCTGTCGATTTGATAGTTGAGTGAGGATGAGTAGGGATCCGTCGAGGGAGAAAGGAATACATCCGACGTCCTCCCTCGAGGGAAGATGGAACCATCCACGATTGCTCTAAGTAACGTCTTCCTTTGGTGAGTGATATCCAACTACTGGCCGCAATAGGTGGCCAGAGAGCCGGTCAGTTAAAGTTACAGGGGTTGATAGAGTATATAAGTCTAATGTAATTAACCCATTTATATAAATTCTTCTGCCTATAAGATTGGCTAATACACTGTAAAGTAGCTGCTTTGGCAGTCTAGTGTCGTCCAGGCGGGTAACATGGCCAGTCCAACGCAGTTGTTCATGGATAATGGTAGCCT
Organism: Homarus americanus; assembly: GCF_018991925.1. Taxonomy (NCBI): domain Eukaryota; kingdom Metazoa; phylum Arthropoda; class Malacostraca; order Decapoda; family Nephropidae; genus Homarus; species Homarus americanus. The sequence continues at coordinate 15,944 of NW_024737791.1, forward strand.
CGATGCTCCTACGGTTGGTGTCAGCGAGAATACTGGCATTTGTTCGTTTGTCTTCCCAGCGAACTCGGAGGATGGAACGTAGACCACACACACACACACACACACACACACACACACGTGTATATCAAAGCACCACCATAAACCTTCTAAATCGGCTATTATGGCCAGCAACATCTCACTCACACCGACGTATCTCACCTGTGATAACCTAACCAGGGAAAAATATTACACTGATAATGAACAATATATGTGTCCAGCAGGAGGACTGGGCGCCGCCTGCACACAATATATAACTTATTATGATGGTGTTACTTTACCGGACCATCACTGACCTTCACCTGACCATCACTACCCTTCACCTGACCATCATTGCCCTTCACCTGACCATCACTGACCTTCACCTGACCATCACTGCCCTTCACCTGACCATCACTGCTCTTCACCTGACCATCATTGCCCTTCACCTGACCATCACTGCCCTTCACCTGACCATCACTGCCCTTCACCTGACAATCACTGCTCTTCACCTGACAATCACTACCCTTCACCTAACCATCATTGCCCTTCACCTGACCATCACTGACTTACACCTGAATATCACTGCTCTTCACCTGACCATCATTGACCTTCATCTGACCATCACTGACTTACACCTGAATATCACTGCTCTTCACCTGACCATCATTGACCTTCACCTGGACATCACTGCCCTTCACCTGACCATCACTGACTTACACCTGACCATCACTGCCCTTCACCTGACCATCATTGACCTTCACCTGGCCATCACTGCCCTTCACACAATATCCCACTGCCCATTCACCTGACCATCACCTTGCCTTTACCTGACCATCCTGCCTTCACCTGACCATCCTGCCTTCACCTGACCATCACTGCCCTTCACCTGACCATCATTGCCTTCACCTGACCATCACTGCCCTTCACCTGACCATCATTGACCTTCACCTGACCATCACTGACCTTCACCTGACCATCACTGCCCTTCACCTGACCATCATTGCCCTTCTCCTGACCATCACTGAACTTCACCTGACTATCACTGCCCTTCACCTGACCATCACTGCCCTTCA
>NW_024737792.1:0-10630 GCF_018991925.1 Homarus americanus
GAGGTTTACCCAAGTGTCGTGGGTACCTGGGAGGTCAGAGAGTACCTGAGCATCAGAGGTGTACCTGGATTGTCAGAGGTACCTGGGAGGTCAGAGGTGACCTGGGAGGTTGGTCTGCGTACCTGGGAGTGCTGGAGGTGTACCTGGAGGGGCGAGATGTCCCTGGGAGTGTCTGAGGTGTACCTGGGAGGGAGGCACCTGGGAGGCCGATGTGTACCAGGAGGCCAGAGGGGTTCTGGGGAGGGAGGTGTAACTGGGAGATGCTGGGGTGGTGTACATGGAGTGTCGGGAGGCACCTGGGAATGTCTGAGGTACCTGGGAGGCTGGGGAGGTACCTGGGATGCTGCGGCAAATGGGGAGTGTCACCATGCACATGGGATTGTCAGAGGTACCTGGGAGCGTCAGGGGGTAACTGGGAGGCCGGAGGTGAACTGGGAGTGCCAGAAGTGTACCTGGGAGGTCAGAGGTGCACCTGGGGTACCAGGAGGTGCACCCAGCGTCAGGGCTGGAAGTGGCCGAGGTGTACCTGGGGTGACAGCGGTATTTGGGAGTGTCAGGAGGCATCTGGGAGATGTCAGTGGTGTACCTGGGAGTGCTGGAGGTGTACCTGGGAGGCTGAGAGGTGTACCTGGGAGTGTCATAGGTGTCTTGGAGCATAGAGGAGTACTGGGAGTGCTGAGTGCACCTGGAGTGCCAGGGGTGGTACCTGGGAGGCAGAGGTCCCTGGGAGGTCTGAGGTGCACCTGGGAGTGAGAGGTGTACCTGGGAGTGTCAGATGTGTACCAGAGTGTCAGAGGTGTACCTGGGAGGCCAGAGGTGTACCTGGTAGTGTCAGAGGTGTACCTGGGAGGTCAGGTACCTGGGAGGTCAGGAGAGACCTGGGAGGTCAGAGGTGTACCTGGGATTGTCAGAGGTACCTGGGAGGTCAGGAGGTAGTTGGGAGGCTGGTCTGGTACCTGGGAGGTCTGAGGGGTACCCGGAGTGTCAGACGTTAACTGGAGATGGTAGGAGGTGAACCTGGAGGCTGGGGAGGTGTCCTGGGAGTGTCTGAGGTGCACTTGGGAGGTCAGAGGCAGCCATGGAGAGTGGAGGTGTACCTGGGAGTGTCAAGGTGTACCTGGGAGGACAAGGTGTATTTGGGGAGGCCAGAGGTGTAACTGGGAGTGTCAGTAGGTACCTGGGAGGTTGGGAGGCCTGGGAATGTCAGAGGTACTGGGAGGTCAGAGGTGCACCTGGGAGATGCCGTGGTGTACCTGGGAGTGTTGGTCATGCACATGGAGTGTCAGAGGTACCTGGGAGTGTCAGGTGCACTGGAGAGTGTGGAGGTGTAACTGGAGTGTCAGAAGTGTCCTGGGAGTGTCAGAGGTGACCTGAAGTGTCAGGGCTGGAAGAGATGTGTACCTGGGAGGACAGCGGTGCATTTGGGAGTGTCAGTGGTAACCTGGGAGTGTCAGAGGTACCGAGGTCAGAGGTGTACCTGGAGGCATGGGTGTATGTGGAGGCAGAGGTGTACTTGGGAGTGTCTGAGGTAACTGGGAGGTCTGAGGTGTACCTGGGAGGCCAGAGGTGCACCTGGGAGGCCAGACGAGTATCAGAGGTGTACCTGGGATTAAGCTCGGGGAGTGTACCTGGGAGTGTCAGATGTTCCCGGAGAGTGTCAGAGTTGGTACCTGATTGGGTCAGAGGTACCTAGGAGTGTCAGATGTGCACTGGGAGCAACAGAGGAGCACCTGTGGGAGGTCAGGAGGTGTACCTGGGAGTGTCTGGGGCTTACCTGGGGAGTGTCAGAGGTGCACCTGGGAGTGTCAGGGTGGTACACATGGGGAGTTTCCAGGGGTGTACCTGGAGCAAGTCTGCAGAACCTGAAGGTGTCAGGAGGAGTACCTGGGAATGTCAGAGATGTACCTGGGAGTGTCTGGAGGTGTACCCAGAGTGTCTGAGCTTACCTGGGAGTGTCTGGAGGTGTACCTGGGAGGCTTGAGGTGTACCTGGGAGTAAGCCAGAGGTGTACCTGGGAGACAGAGGTACCAGGGAGGTCAGGTGACTACCTGGAAGTGCTCTGAGGTGTACCTGGAGCAAGCCAAAGGTGTGCCCGGGGAGGCCTGAGGTGTACCTGGGAGTGTCAGTGGGAGCACCTGGGAGTGTCAAACGTGTACCCGGGGAGCACGGGGAGGTGCCTGGGGAACACTGGAGGCCTGGGGAGCAGCCATAGGTGTACCTGGGAGTGTCGGAGGTACCTGGAAGTGTCACAGGTGTACCTGGGAGCAAAACAACAGAGGTGTACCTGCCAATGTCAGAGGTGTAACTGGAGGTGCTCAGAGAGGTGTACCTGGGAATGTCAGAGGTACTGAGCAGCCGGAGGTAATGGGAGTGTCAGAGGTACCAGGAATGTGAGGAGTACCTGCAGCACAGGAGGAGTTCCTGGAGCCAGAGGTGTACCTGGGAGTGTCAGAGGTGTGTGCCCGGAGAGTGTCAGAGTGCACCTGGGAGTGTCAGTGAGCAACCTGGGGAGTGTCAAACGTGTACCTGGGAGTATCGGAGGTGTGCCTGGGAATATTGGAGGCACCCGGGGAGTGCCATAGGTGCAGCCTGGGAGTGTCGGGAGGTGTACCTGGAAGTGTCACGAGGTGTGGCCTGGGAGCCAGAGGTACCCACAACGTCGAGGTAATCTCGGGAGGTGTCAGAGGTGTACCTGGGAATGTCAGAGAGGTGGGAGCAATGGAGGTGTACCTGGGAGTAAGTCAGAGGTGTACCAGGAATGTGAGTGAGTACCTGGGAGAGTCAGAGGAGTTCCTGAGCAACAGGAGGTGCACCCGGGGAGTGTCAGAGGTGCCCTGGAGAGTGTCAGAGGTGTACCTGGGAGTGCAGGAAACTGTACCTGGGGAGTGTCAGAGGTGTACCTGGGAAAATGGAGGTGTACCTGGGAGAGAGTCGGAGGTGTATCTGGGAGCATCAGAGGTACCTGGGAGCAAGAGGTGTACCTGGGAGGCCAGAGGTGCACCAGTTAGGTGTCAGAGGTGTACCTGGAGCAACAGAGGTACCAGCTAGTGTCAGAGGAGCATGGGGAGTGTCAGCGGTGTACCTGAGTGTCGGATGTACCTGGGAGACCAGAGGTGTACCAGGGAGCAGCAGAGGTGTACCTGGGAGCAAGTCAGAAGTGGCCTGGGACCATCGGGAGGTGCACCAAGTGCATCGGAGGTGTGCATTCTGGGAGTGTCAGAGGTGTACCTGGAAACATCAGGAGGTGTATCTGGGGAGTGTCAGGGGTGTACCTGGGAGTGTCAGGGGTGCAACTGGGAGCAAGTCGAGGTGAAACTGGGAGTGTCAGAGGTGTAACTGGGAGCATCAGAGGTGCACTGGGAGGTCAGTAGGTACCTGGGAGGTCACAGGTGTGGGCCTGGGGATTATCAGAGGTGTGGCCTGGGGAGCAAGCCAGAGGTGCTTTGAGTGTGTCAGAGATGTGGCCTGGGATTAACAGAGGTACCTGGGAGTGTCAGCTGTGTACCTGGGGAGTGTCAGAGAGTACCTGGGAGTGTCAGGAGGTGTGCCTGGGAGTGTCTGGCACCTTGGGAGCAAGTCGGAGGCAGCCCAGGAGCAAGTCAGAGGAGCACCTGGGAGTTCAGAGGTACCTGGGAGTGTCAGGTGTACCAGGGAGTGTCAGTGAGTACCTGGGAGGTCAGAGGAAACCTGGGGAGCAAGCCAGGGGTGTACCTGTGTTTCATGATTCATCTTCAACACGATGATGACATGTACTGCCTGGAGTGTCAGAGGTACTGGAGTGTGAGGGGAGGCACCTGGGAGCAAGCCGGAGGTACCTGGAGTGTCAGAGGTGCACCTGAGCAAGCCGTGAGGTACCTGGGAGCAAGTCCAAAATGGGGAGAAGTCTGAAAAATGGGAGTGTCGTAGCAGTACCTGGGAGCTGAGGTGCACCTGAGTACCAGAAGCACCTGGAGCTGGAGGTGCACCCTGGAGTGTCAGAGGCACCTGGGAGGTAAAACCAACAACCAGAGGTGGCACCTGGGTGCCAGTAAAAATTCCGGGAGCCTGGAGGCACCTGAAATGTCGGAGGCACCTGGCACAGAGGTGCACCAGGAGGTCAGGCACCTGGAGTGCCGGAGGTACCCGGGAGTGTCTCGAGGCACCCGAAGTGCCAGAGGTACCTGGGAGTGTCAGAGGCACCTGTAAGCCAGGGTGCACCAAGAGTGTCGGAGGCACCTGGGAGGCAGAGGTGTTCCTGGAGCAAGTCAGAAGCCACCTGGGAGTGCCGGAGGTCACCCGAGGCAAGCCGGAGGTACCTGGGAGTGTCTGAGGCAGGAGCAAGTCAGAAGGCACCAAAGTCAGAGGTACCTGGGAGTGCCAGAGGCACCAGGCGCCTGAGGTACCTGAGAGTGCCCGAGTTGTACCTGGGAGGCCAGAGTGAACCTGGGAGTGCCAGGAGGTGCACCTGGTAGTGTCAGAGGTACCCAGAGTGTCTGAGGCACCTGGAGAGTGTCTGAGATGTACCCAGCAGTGACTGAGTTGCACCTGGGAGTCAGAGGTGTACCTGGGAGGTAATGTGTACCTGGACAAAGCAAAATTTGACGGATGAGCGTCTGAGGAAAACCGGGAGTGTCAGAGGTACCTGAGAGTGTTCATGTACCTGGGAGCCGGAGGAGCACATGAAAGTCAACGAGCGCAACGGAGTCAGAGGAGCACGGGATGCCAGAGGTACCTGGGAGCAAACAGAGATGACCCAGAGTGTCCGAGGTGTACCTGGGACAGTCAGAGGTGTACCCAGTGCCAGAGGTACCTGGAGCAAGCCAGGAGGAGTACCAGGGAGGCTGAGGTGTACCCATGAGGTCTGAGGTGCACCTGGGAGTGCCAAAGGTGACCCTGGGAGTGTCAGAGGCACCTGGAGTGTCAGAGAGGTGTACCCAGAGTGTCTGAGGTGCACCTGAGAGTGCCTGAGATGTACCTGGGAGTGTCAGAGGTGTACTTGGGAGTGTCAGAGGTGTACCTGGTAGTGTCAGAGGTGTACCTAGGAGTGTCTGAGGTGCACCTGAGAGTGTCTGAGATGTACCTGGCAGTGTCTGAGGTGTACCTGGCAGTGTCTGAGGTGTACCTGGCAGTGTCAGACGTGCACCTGGGAGTGTCTGAGGTGCACCTGGCGAGTGCCTGAGGTGTACCTGGGAGTGTCTGTGGTGTACCTGGGAGTGTCTGAGGTGTCCCTGGGAGTGTCAGTGGTGTACCTGAGAGTGTCGGAGGTGTACCTGGGAGTATCGGAGGTGTACCTGGGAGTGTCTGAGGTGTACTTGGCAGTGTCAGCGGTGTACCTAGGAGTGTCAGTGGTGTACCTGGGAGTGTCAGATGTATACCTGGGAGTATAAGAGGTGTTCCTGGGAGTGTCTGAGCTGTACCTGGGAGTGTCAGAAGTGTCCCTGAGAGTGCCGGAGGTGTACACGGGAGGCCGGAGGTGTACCTGGGAGGCCAGAGGTAACTGGGAATGTCAGAGGTACCTGGGAGGCCAGGGTGTGCCTGGGAGTGTCGGAGGTGGCGGAGTGATCCTGGGAGTGTCGGGAGGTGTACCTGGGAGTGCTCAGAGGTAGCCTGGGAGGCCAGAGGTGTACCTGGGAGCACAGGATGTACCTGGGAGTGTCGGAGGTACCTGGGAGTGTCTGAGGTGTACCTGGGCGTGTCAGATGTACCAGGGAGTGTCAGTGGAGTACCTGGGAGTGTCATTGGTGCACCTGGGAGCGTCAGTGGTGTACCTGGGAGTGTCAAAGGTGTACCTGGGATTGTCAGAGGTGTACTTGTGAGTGTCTGAGGTGTACCAGGGAGGGTCAGAGGTGTGCCTGGGAGTGTCAGAGGTGTACCTGGGTGTGTCAGGGGTGCACCTGGGAGTGTCTGAGGTGTACCTGGGAGTGTCTGAGGTGTACTTGGGAGTGTCTGAGGTGTACCTGGGAGTGTCTGAGGTGTACCTGGGAGTGTCAGAGGAGTACCAAAGAGTGTCAGAGGTGTACCTGAGAGTGTCTGAAGTGTACCTGGGAGTGTCTGAGGTGTACCTCGGAGTGTCTGAGGTGTACCTGGGAGTGTCTGGGGTGTACCTGGGAGTGTCACAAGAGTACTAGTGAGTGTCAGATGTGTACCTATGAGTGTCTGAGGTGTACCTGGGAGTGTCAGAGGTGTACCTGGGAGTGTCTGATGTGTACCAGTGAGCGTCGGAGGAGTACCATGGATTGTCAGACGAGTGCCACGGAGTGTCAGAGGAGTACCTGGGAGTGTCAGAGGTGTACCTGGGAGTGTCAGAGATGTACCTGGGAGTGTCAGAGGTATACCAGGGAGTGTCAGAGGTGTACCTAGGAGTGTCTGAGGTGTACCTGAGAGTGTCTGAGTTGTACCTGAGAGTGTCGGAGGTGTACCTGGGAGTGTCAGTGGTGTACCTAGGAGTGTCAGATGTATACCTGGGAGTATCAGATTTGTTCCTGGGAGTGTCTGAGGTGTACCTGGGAGTGTCAGAAGTGTCCCTGGGAGTGTCGGAGGTGTACCTGGGAGTGTCGGAGGTGTTCCTGGGAGTGTCGGAGGTGTACCCGCGAGTGTCAGGGTGTACCTGGGAGTGTCGGAGAGCACCTGGGAGACAGGAGTGTCAGTGTAGGTACCTGGGAGGTCAGAGAAGTGTCCTGAGAGGCTGGAGGTGCACATGGGAGAGTCGGAGGTGTACCTGGGAGGTCAGAGGTGTACCTGGGAGTGTCAGAGGTGTACCTGGAAGCCAGAGGTGTACCTGGGAGTGTCGGAGGTGTACCTGGGAGGTCGGAGGATCCTGAAGTGCGGAGGTGTACCTGGGAGGCAGAGGTACCTGGGAGGCCAGGGGTTGAGGACCTGGGAGTGCCTGAGGTGGGAGTGCTCGAGGCACCTGGACGTCAGATGTACCAAGGAGTGTCAGTGGAGGCCTGGGAGTGCCACAGGTACCTGGGAGCGTCAGTGGTGTACCTGGGAGTGCCAAAGGTAACGAGAGTGTCAGGAGGTGCACTTGGAGTGTCTGAGGTGCACCAGGGAGGTCAGATGGGATGCCTGGAGGTGTACCTGGGTGTCAGGCACTGGGATTGTCTGGAGGTGTACCTGGGAGTGTCTGAGGTGTACCTGGAGAGTGTCTGTGGGTACCTGGGAGCTGGGGTGTACCTGGGAGGAGTCAGAGGTGTACCTGGGAGGGTCAGAGTGTACCGAGCACAGAGGTGGGCACCTGGGAGTGTTGAGAGGTGTACCTGGTAGTGTTCAAAAATGTGGGTCGCCAGAGGAGTCAAGGGTGCACGTAGGAGGACGGAGGTGTACCTGGGAGTGTCTAGGTACCTGGGAGTGTCTGAGGTGTACCTGGAGGTTAGTGATGCACCAGGAGTGTCAGTGGGAGTTCCCGGGAGAGTCAGTGGTGCAACTGGAGCAGCTGAGGTGTACCCAGAGGCAGAGGTGCACCTGGGAGTGTCAGAGGTGTACCTGGGAGTGTGAGAGGTGTACCTGGGATTGTCCGAGGTGCACCTGGAGGTCAGTGAGTACCTGGGAGTGTCTCAGAGGTGCACATGGGAGCGTCAGAGGTGTAACTGGAAGTGGGAGGCACCTGGAAGTCTCAGAGGTGGTACCTGGGAGTGCCAGGAGTGTACCTGGAGGTCATGGTGTACCTGGGAGTGTCAGAGGTGTACCTGGGAGTGTCTGAGGTACCTGGGAGGCACTGAGGTACCTGGGAGTGTCTGAGGTGTACCTGGGAGTGTGGGAGAGGTGTACCTGGGAGTGTCTGAGGTACCTGGAGTGTCAGAGTGCACCGGAGCAGTCTGAGGTGTACCTCGGAGTGTCTGAGGTGCACCTGGGAGTGTCTGAGGTGTACCTGGGAGGTCAGAGGTGTACCTGGGAGTGTCTGAGTAAGTGCATGTCGGAGTGCGTCTGAGGAAGAGATGTTCATGTACCTGGGAGGCCAGAGGTGTACCAGGAGGCTCGGAGGTGTACCTGGGAGTGTCGGAGGTGTACCTGGAGGCAAGCTGGAGGAGCACTTGGAGTGTCAGAGGAGTACACGGGAGGTCAGAGAGTACCTGGGAGGCTGGGGAGGTGCAATGGGAGTGTCTGAGGCAATGTCGGAGGTCTGAGGTGTACCTGGAGGCTCTGGGTGTACCTGGGAGTGTCAGAGGAGTACCTGGGAGTGTCAGAGGTGTACCTGGGAGTGTCTGATGTGTACCAGATGTCAGGGTGTGCCTGGGAGGTCTGATGTACCTGGGAGTGTCGGGAAGGAGCACCATGGAGTGTCGGAGGTACCACGGAGTGTCAGAGGAGTACCTGGGAGGTCAGAGGTGTACTTGGAGGTTGGGAGGTGTACCTGGGAGTGTCAGGGGATACCTGGGAGTGTTCGAGGTGTAATTTGGGAGTGTTCAGGTACCTGGGAGGCTGGGGATGTACCATGGAGTGTCAGAGGAGTACCACGGAGTGTCAGAGGAGCACCTGGAGGTCAGAGGTGTACCTGGGAGTGTCTGGGGTGTACCTGAGAGTCTGAGGTGTACCTGGGAGTGTCCGAGGTACCTGGGAGTGCTCAGAGGTGTACTTGAGAGGTCAGAGGTGTACCTGGGAGTATCGGAGGTGCACCTGGAGTGTCTGAGGTGCACCTGGCAGGTCAGCGGTGTACCTGGGAGTGTCAGGTGGTGTACCTGGGAGTGTCAGATGCAACCTGGGAGGACATCAGAGGTGTACCTGGGAGTGTTCAGAGGTGTACCCAGGAGGCTGGTGAGGTGTACCTGGGAGCGAGGTACCCGGAGGTTGGAGGTGTACTGAAGTGCAGAGGTACCTGGGAGGCCAGAGGTACCTGGGAGTGTCAGGGGTACCTAGGAGTGTCGGAGGTGCACCGGGAGGCCTGAGGTGCCTGGGAGTGTCTGAGGTGTACCTGGGAGGTCAGAGGTGTACCTGTGAGTGTCAGAGGTGTACCTGGAGGCCAGAGTGTACCTGGAAGTGTCATGGAGCAAGATGACCAGGAGCGTGGATACCGAAACAGGACCTGGAAGGCTGTGGTACCTGGAGTGTCAGAGGTGTAAGTGGGGAGTGTCAGAGGAGCACATGAGGCGAGGTGTACCTGGGAGATCAGAGGTGTACCTGGGAGTGTCTGAGGTGTACCTGGAGGCTGGAGGTGTACCTGGGAGGCTCAAGGCACCTGGGAGTGTCTAAGGTACCTGGGAGCCGGAGGTGTACCTGGGAGGTCAGAGGTGACCTGGGAGTGCTGAGAGGTACCTGGTAGCTCAGAGGTGCACATGGGAGGTTGGGGTGCACCTGGAGCGTTTTAGATGCACATGGGAGTGCTCTGAGGTACCTAGGAGCAACAGTGCATGTGGAGTGTCAGAGGAGTACCACGGGAGTGTCAGAGGAGTACCACGGAGTGTCAGAGGAGTACCACGGAGTATCAGAGGAGTACCTGGGAGTGCCAGAGTGTACCTGGGGAGGTCAGGGTGTACCTGGGAGTGTCTGAGGTGTACCTGGGAGAGTCAGAGGTGTACCTGGAGTGTCAGTGGTGTACCTGGTAGTGTCTGAGGTGTTCCTGGAGAGTCTCGAGGTGCACCTGGGAGTGTCACAGGTGTACCTGGGAGTGTCAGAGGTGTACCAGGGGTGCAGAGTGTACCTGGGGTGTCAGAGGTGTACCTGGGGGTGTCAGAGGTGTACCTGGGAGTGTCAGAGGTGTACCTGGGAGGAACGGAGGTGGCACCTGGGAGTGTCAGAGGTGCACCAGGGAATGTCAGAAGGAGCACCTGGGAGGTCAGGGGTGTACCTGGGAGGACAGCGGTACCTGGGAGGTCAGAAGGTACCTGGGAGTGTCTGAGGTGCACCTGGGAGTGTCTGAGGTGTACCTGGGAGTGTCTGTGTACCTGGGAGGTCACAGGAGCACTAGGTGAGTGTCAGAGGTGTGCACCTATGAGTGTCTGAGGTGTACCTGGGAGGTCAGAGGTGTACCTGGGAGTGTTCGATGTGTACCTGGGAGGCCGGAGGAGTACCATGGAGTCAGGACGAGTGCCACGGAGTGTCAGAGGAGTACCTGGAGAAGCCGAGGTGTACCTGGGAGTGTCAGAGATGTACCTGGGAGTGTCTGAGGTGTACCTGGGACTGTCAGAGGTGTACCTGGGAGGCGTCTGGAGATGTACCTGGGAGTGTCTGAGGTGTACCTGGGAGGTCAGAGGTGTACCTGGGAGTGTCTAGGTACCTGGGAGGCCAGAGGTACCTGGATGAGTGTCTGAGGTGTACCTGGGAGGTCAGAGGTGTACCTGGGAGGTCAGAGGTGTACCTAGGAGTGTCTGAGGTGTACCTGAGAGTGTCTGAGGTACCTGGGAGAGTGTCAGAGGTACCTGGGAGTGTCAGAGGTGTACCTGGTAGGCCAGAGGTGTACCTAGGAGTGTCTGAGGTGCACCTGAGAGTGTTCGAGATGTACCTGGCAGTGCCCGAGGTGTACCTGGGAGTGTCAGAGGTGTACCTGGGAGTGTCTAAGGTGTACCTGGGAGTGTCAGAGGTACCGGAGAGTGTCTGAGGTGTACCTGGGAGTGTCAGAGGGGCCTGGGAGGTCAGAGGTACCTGGGAGTGTCAGAGGTGTACCTGGGAGTGTCAGATGTACCAGGAGTGTCAGTGGAGCACCTGGAAGTGTCAT
>NW_024737793.1:0-7042 GCF_018991925.1 Homarus americanus
CAAGGATTCTATGTCCATTCTGTAATACGGTGACCAGAACTGAACTGCGTAATCCAGGTGTGGTCTCACAAGAGCAAGATACAGTTTTAGGATGACCTCGCTAGTCTTGTAACTAACACTCCTTTGTATGAACCCAAGTACTTTATTAGCCTTGTTACGAGCAAAAACACATTGTTTACTTGGCTTAAGGTTCCTACTTATCATTACTCCTAAATCTCTCTCGCAGTCGGATTTCTCTGTGGCATCGTTGTTCATCTGGTATCTGGTTTCCCTGTTTACATCTCTTATACTGAGTACTTTACATTTGTCCATGTTGAATTTCATCTGCCATTTTCAGACCATTCGAAAAATTTGTTTCGATCTTCCTGTAGTTTTGTCGAGTCCTCGTCAGATTTGATAACACGTCCTATTTTAGTGTCATCAGCAAATTTACTTATGTTGCTGTCAATGCCGATATCTATGTCGTTTATGTATATAATAAACGTAATGGTCAGAAATGCTGGGCTCCATGGGAACTCACCTTGTGACGTTGCTCCGTGGGACTTGGTACCGTTATTAACTACTCGCTGTTTCTGTCACCAACCGCTAATCCGTTTTAAGGATGTACCTTTGATACCCATGAGCTTCTGCCTTTCCTGAGTGGTCTTTCATGGGGACTCTGTCGAAGGCTTTACTAAGTCGAGATATGCCACACATCTTGTTGTGCCCCTCGTCCACCGATTCGAAAACTGATGAAAAGAATGTTAATAGATTAGTTAGGCAAGAACGTCCGCTTGTGAAGCCATGCTGGGAATCATTGATCAATCGGTGCTTCTCCAGGTGATTTCAAATTGAGTTTGAAATGATTGCTTCCAGTAATTTGCCTACTATTGATGTTAGACTGATTGGGCAGTAGTTAGAGGATAGTGATCTATTCCCCTTCTTGAAAATCGGTATTACATTCGCTATCCTCCAGGATTCTGGTACTACACCTGTTTTTAAGGACATGTTAAACAACTTTGCTAAGGGCATACTAAGCTCTTCCTTACATTCCTTTAATACTCTGGCAAATATCTCATCGGGACCAGGTGACTTATTAGGCTTTAATTTGTCTATTTGCTTACTAACATCGATACTAGTCACTACTGTCTCACTTAATTTGTTTTCTTCACTATCTCTGAATAGAGTCGGTGCCTCGGGTATCATGTTTAAATTTTCGGTGGTGAAAACTGTTGAAAAATATTTATTCAAATTATTGCTCATTTCTCCATCGTTATCAGTGAGCTCGCCGGAGTCTGACCGTATTGGTCCAATCTTTTCTCATGTTTTAGTTTGATACATTTGGTAGAATCCTTTGGGGTTTGTCTTCGCCTCCCTTGCTATCCTTACCTCATTATTCCTCTTTGCTTTCCTTTATCTCATTTTTTAACCCTACTCTTTCATGTCACCCTATCGTAGTCCAATTGAATTTCATACGATTTATCCTGCCTATAGCCTTCCGGCACAGCCAATGATACTGCTTTTAAAAATAATTATTTTATCCATTTAGGGTCATTGTTGTTGTCTGATGATCTGAGTTTTGTATGCGATATGTTCTGCCTTTGTGCATTAAGTAACTCGCTATTTAAATTGTCGTCCGAACTTCAGCATCTCAGATCTCGTTATCAGGTCGGTGTCATCAGTCAGGTTCACGGCCAAGCGCGACACCCCCTCTCTCAGCTGCCTCTTTAAACTGTCAAAGTTTGCCCTTCTGAAATCTGGTACTTTAGTGGAATTTTCCTTACGTCTGCCCTGAAAATCTAACTGGAATCGAATTTCTTTGTGATCGCTGTTTGCAAGTTCGTTCCCTACCTCGACATTGCTAATGAAGTTTTCTCTGTTCGACAGAACTAAATCCAGTATATTATTACCCCGTGTGGGTTCGGTTATATGTTGACTTAGGAAACAGTCCTGGATCGTCTCAAGAAAATCCTCTGATTCTGAGTTGCCCGTAAGGTCAGGCCAATCTATTTGGCCAAGGTTAAAGTCGCCTACTATACAGACTTTGTTGTGTATGGAAGCCCTGCGCATTTCATCCCAGATAAGTCTCTCATTGACGCTATCAAGATTGGGGGGTCTATATATTACTCCTGTGATTAATTTTTCCCGACCGTCGCTTAATTCTATCCAAATTGTTTCTGTATTCCTCTCAGTTTTGTTCATATTTATTTCCTTCAGATTCTTCCTTTAGATTTTCTCCTCCACACCTGGTCTGCTCATTATGGAACAGTTGTAACCCATAATTTGGTATTCATTCAGTGAATTCACCGTGTGTCTAGGTTGATCCATGTTTCAGTGAATGCAATTACATCGATTTCTTCGGTACATACCAAGGCCTTAATATAATCCATTTTGTTTCTCATACTTCTACTGTTCGAGTAGTATACATTTAAGTTAATTGTGTTCTGAGTCCTCCCCTTACCGCGTTTAATTTTAAACTCCCTGTCTAATTTAGTTTTGTCATCATTCCTAACACTATTTCCCTGTAATCTTTCGCATTGTTTACCCTCTCCCACTGCAGTCTCCTCCACCCCCGTGCCCATATGTTCTCTTAGCAGTTTAAAGACTTCGTGTCTTTTGAACTGCCTCTGAAACCCCATCAGGGTTTCCTCTCCATCCCCTGAGCAATTACCCATCCCTGGCATAAGGTCGCCTGCCATAGAGATTGTCACATTTGCCAATAGATGGGACTGATGACCCGACTTGCAATATCTGTCAGGGTGATCGTTAACTGCTTGCCCGCCAGCAACCATTCACTGCCAACTCTCTCCTTCTGGGCAGGACACCGCCTGTAAGGATCCCTCACTAGTCTATCACGATCTATGGCTGCCTTGAACTTATCAAAGAAGTTCCTCATCTACGGCAATATCATTTGCCTCCTGCACTGAGGCAGATAATGGGTTTGTTCCCGTACCAGACAAGATATTGTCCATCTGTCAGTGTATCTAACCCCAGCTCTGTAAAACACACCCTCATCTATTTTGTTTTTACCATAAAGGCCCTGTCCATGTACCTTACCTGTGAGTCACCAACAATTAAAGTTTTTATACCTTCCTTGTCATCCCTGTCCCTGACTGTACTAACGTCCAATTCGTCTATCAAGGGACTGAACAGGTTGGTACACTTAGCTGTTGTTGTCGTTGTTGTCGTATCCTTCGTGTGCTTCTTCACCACCAGCTTTGTCTTCCCACTACTCACAATTTTCCACTCGCTTGATTTTTCGTCAGACACTGGCTTTACTCGTCCAGCCTCTCCTTTTAACTTCGCCAGCTCTTTCCTTAACATCAGGCCCTCTCAATTTCTAACTTGGCCCTCGCCAATTCTTCAATGGACCACCTCAGTTTGGTCAACAAACTCTCATACCCTGGGAACTCCGATGACGAATACAAACCAACCCGAACAAAACACAAATCACCTACTTCGGCACCAAAAGACGACAACCACGTCACATTTACCTAAACCCCTACATCGCCTACCCTTCACCCATAACTGTCAAACGAACAAACACAATCCTAGGAGTCACATTCAACGACACCCTCACCATGACACTACACACCAATATGAAGGCTTCGATCGCAAACAAAACACTCGGGAATATATACAGATTCAGAACCGCATCAATCAAAACCAAAACACACCTATTCAAAGCCCTCATACGCCCACTATTGACTTATGCACCTAACACACTCCAGCTAGCACCACCATCAAGCGCCAAGAAACTTCAAGTCATACAAAACAAAGCACTAAGATTCATCCATAACACACTGGTCATCCTTCACCCGAAATAGTCATCTACATGAACTCAACTCCGTCCCCCCACTTAACATCTACTGGAGACAACTAGGTGACAAACAAATAGAATCACTCCTCACTACTTACCCTCAATGGCAGGATTATTTCGACAACATCATACTCCCACGCAGATTCAGAGACAGAAATCCCTCCATACTAAACAGACCAAACACTCCCCTCCCACCTCCCTTATATTAATAACTTCCCTATAACCACACCCAACAATTTCCCCCCAAATTAAACCTAACCTCTCCTTAACCCTCACCCAACGATTCCCACCCAACCTAACCAAATCAACCTAACCTAATATAACCTAACCTCTCCTCAGCCCACACCCAACGATTCCCACCTAACCTAACCCAATCAACCTAACCTAACCTAACTTAACTAACTCTTCTCCAACCCCCAGTAGTTTACCAACCCTGGCAATCAGCCTAACCTAACCTTGCCTGACGCCCCAACTTCCCTCTATCCCCCCCCTTGACCCCCACCGCACAACTCAACTCAGACCTCCGTAAAAAAAAAACTAACCCACTCAGCCTGCCTTACCCCCCTAAAAGACCCTAACAATCCCCCCAAAAATAAAAACCTAACATACCCAGCCGTTACTAGCAATCCCACACAAAATAAGAAATAACCATTCTACCATTAACTAACCACACCCTATCACTCCTCCCAAAACAAATACCTAACTTACCCATCCCATACTAACTCAGATGACGTGTACGTCTCCCTTAGCCAATAAGGTCGGGGAGAGGTGCACAGTACCTGCACGCAAGCCCTTTCCCTCAAGAATGTTACCAACACTGTTTTATGGGCACCTCCCTTAGCCAATAAGGTCGGAGAGGTGTACCTAACAAAGAATGGTACCAACATACAGATGACATGAACGCCTCCCTTAGCCAATAAGGTCGGGGAGGGGTGCATTGTACCTGTACACAAACCCTCTCCCTCTAGAATGGGACCTGGAACTCAGAATACCTGCAAGAGCCTACCACGCAATTGCAGAAGTCCTTTACAAGCCAAAGGAAAGAAAGAAAGCAATAATTAACCCAACTCTGCCAACCACTAACAAAACCTACAATCCTCCCGAAAGAAAAACATAACCCACCCAACTTACTTTTCCACAATCCTCCTATAAAAAAAAAAAAATGCTAACTCCCCATCCAATCACTAATCAACACCTTCAATTCCTCCCAAAAGAAAAACTTAACCCACCCAATCTTACTCACAATCCCTCCAAAAAAAAAAAAAAAAACCTAACTCACTATCCAATCACTAATCAACACCTTCAATCCTCCCAAAAAGAAAAAACTTAATATACCTGACCTTTCTAATGCTTCCTTCTTGACCCTCCTAAAAAAAAAAAAAAAAACCTATGACTCAATACAACTATTCATTAGCAACACAAATCATATCACACCTAAGGAATCCTTCCATACTATAAATTAACCCAACAACCTCCAAAGCCCCCCTCTCCTCTCCTCGCCTCCCCCTTCCTCCCGACAACCGAACCATACCTGACCTGATATCAATTATCCTAACCCTCCCCCTCTCCCCTTACTACATTTCCACGCAAACGCATACACACTCACACAACAACCCCCCCTAAGCAAAAAAAAAGTATCCACTCCTTAACTCCAACATACAACTTCCACCCCCGCCAATCCCCAAACACAAACTCCCCCACCCCGCCAGACAAAGCCTCTCATAACACCACAACTCTCCAAAACCAAATCAAACATACCCAACCTCTATACCAGCCACTGTCAACATTATCGACCTAACTCAAGACTGAAACCAAACAATCTATATCTCACTCTCATCTCCGTTCACAATTTGACAAAGCTCAAATCTGTCCCCTGCTATTACTAAGTAACTCTCCTACGATACACTCATCCTTCCTTACTACGAATACTTTGACATTTCAAGCTCAAAGACTCAAAACTCTTCCTCCAACTCTCTCCATTTCTCTCTGACATAGCTGAAAGACCCACAACTCTCAGAAACAAATCAAAACATACCCAACGTCTGTGACATCCAATTCTCAATAAAATCGACCTAACTCAAGACTGAAACCATTCAGTCTATATCTCATTCTCGTCTCCGTTCATAATTTGACAAAAAAGCTCAAATCTGTCTGCTGCTATTACTAAAAACTCTCCTACGATACGCTCATCCTTCCTTACTATGAATACTTTGACATTTCAAGCTCAAAGATTCAAAAACACTTCCTCCAACTCGCTCCGTTCCTCTTTGACATAGCTCAAAGACTTTACCTTCATCTTTATCCAAACAACCCTACGACTAGCAAAATTTCTATATTTTCACCTTCTCTGTTTACTTTGATCGTGTGCCTGTGTCCGTCCACTGGTGTTTCTTTCGAGCTATACTGCCGCCGTGGCGTAAGGGAAATTCTTCCTACGTTCTGCCAACACTGCCCGAGCTAAGACGACAATCAGAACACCTGGTGTTGGCTCCTTTGCTTGCTCGGACCTGCTCCTGCCCTCCTCTGCCTCTGTCCTGATTGTTGTTGTTGTTGCACCTCAGGGGAGCTCTGTTTTACCCTCACGCAAGCGGTGTTTAGCCACTGCACCTGTTCTCTCCTTCTATAATTCACTTCCATCCTCCCTTTATTCTTCCTCTGAACCTCCTTCCCCCCTGTCACTAGCATTTTTCTTCTTCTTCTCTTCTTCGCAATTGCCACAGAGTGAGTCGCCAGTCGCAGTCGGGAGCAGTCGCAATCAGGAGCAGTAGCAGTCAGTCACAGAGCGAAGTGGAAGCCGGAGAAGGAACAGTCACAGCTGATTGGCTAGTCATTCGACCTCTCCCACCTTCCCACGTACCCTGGAAAACCCAAGCTCCTAACCTCCATTCTCCTACTGACAATTCTGTTGATTCGATCAACACATTGAGCCTCTCCTACAGTATCGGACCTCCCTTAGGAACCCCGAATGCTGCTGAGGGGCTTGGTGTGAAGAGAGAGTCGGCAGTGAGTTTTTCAGACCTTTTTCTTCTACTCGAATCCTTCTCTTTCGTGCCGTGAAAGGACCTATTCCCCTGTCAGCTGACGTACAGGGGAGTATTCGTCTGGAAACGCCCTCTATCCCCACACCTCGCTAGTTCGTGTTTGTGTGAAGGGTGGAGGGTCAGCACAGCCTGCCGATACGCCTGGGGACCCCTGTGATGGTGCAGGGCCTCCCCTACGTGAGGGGCGCAGGAAATTAGGGAC
>NW_024737794.1:0-5012 GCF_018991925.1 Homarus americanus
CTTTGTTATACTCGATCAGGGGGCTTTATTATACTCGACCAGGGGACTTTGTTATACTCGATCAGGGGCCTTTGTTATACTCGATCAGGGGACTTTGTTATACTCGATCAGGGGACTTTGTTATACTCGATGGTTGGGCTTTGTTATACTCGATCAGGGGACTTTGTTATACTCGACCAGGGTCCATTGTTATGCTCGACCAGTGGCCTTTGTTATACTCGATCAGGGGTCTTTGTTATATTCGATTAGGGGTCTTTGTTTTACTCGACCTGGGGCCTTTGTTATGGTCAACCAGGGGACTTTGTTATACTCAATCAGGGGACTTTGTTATACTCGATAGAGGGGCTTTGTTTTCCTCGACCAGGGGACTTTGTTATACTCGACCAGGGGACTTTGTTAGACTCGATGAGGGGACTTTGTTATACTCGACCAGGGGCCTTTGTTATACTATATCAGGGGCTTTTGTTATACTCGACCCAGTGTACTTTGTTATAATCGATCATGAGACTTTGTTATACTCGATCAGGGCCTTTATTATACTCGACCAGGGGGGTTTGATATACTCGATCAGGTTACTTTGTTATATTCGGCATGGGGGCTTTATTATACTCGATCAGGGGACTTTGTTATACTCGATCAGGGGGCTTTGTTATACTCGACCAGGGTGCTTTGTTATACTCGATCAAGGGACTTTGTTATACTCGATCAGGGGGCTTTGTTTTCCTCGATCAGAGGACTTTCTTATACTCGATCATGGTCTGTGTTATACTCCATCAGGGGCCTTTGTTATACTCGACAAGGGGACTTTGTTATACTCGATCAGGGGACTTTGTTATACTTGATAAGGGGCCTTTGTTATACTCGATTAGAAGACATTACTGTACTCGACCAGGGAACTTTGTTATACACGAACAGGGAATATGTTATACTCGATCAGGATATATGTTATACTCGATGAGGGGCCTTTGTTATACTCGATGAGGGGACTTTGTTATACTCGATCAGGGGGCTCTGTTTTCCTCGATCAGGGGACTTTGTTATACTCCATCAGGGTCTTTGTTATTCTCCATTAGGGGCCTTTGTTATACTCCATCAGGGTCTTTGTTTTACTCCATTAGGGGCCTTTGTTATACTCAAAGAGGGGACTTTGTTTTACTCGATCAGGGGACTTTGTTTTACTCGATCAGGGGACTTTGTATTATTCGATCGCGGGGGCTTTGATATGCTCGACCAGGGGCCTTTGTTATGCTCGATAACGTGACTTTGTTATACTCGATCTGGAGGCTTTGTTATCCTCAACCGGGGGCCTTTGTTATACTCGATGAGGGGCCTTGGTTATACTCGACCAGGGGACTTTGTTATACTCGATCAAGGGAATTTGTTATACTCGACCAGGGGACTTTGTTATACTCGATAAGGGGACTTTGTTATACTCGATCAGGGGACTTTGTTATACTCGATTAGGGGCCTTTGTTATACTCGATGAGGGGCCTTTGTTATACTCAATCATGGGCCATTGTTATATTCAAACAGGGGACTTTGTTATACTCGATCAGGGGGATTTGTTATAATCGATGAGGGGCCTTTGTTATACTCGATTAGAACATTTACCAGCATACTTTCGACCAGGGAACTTTGTTATACGATCAGGGAATATGTTATACTCGATCAGGATATGTTATACTCGATGAGGGTCTTGTTTATACTCGATGAGGGCTTTGTTATGCTCGATCAGGGGCTCTGTTTTCCTCGATCAGGGGACTTTGTTATACTCCATCAGGGTCTTTGTTATTCTCCGTGGGGGCCTTTGTTGCCTCTCATCAGGGTCTTTGTTATACTCCATTAGGGGCCTTTATTTATATACTCAAAGAGGGGACTTTGTTTTACTCGATCAGGGGACTTTGTTATATTTGATCAGGGGACTTTGTATTATTCGATCGCGGGGGCTTTGATATGCTCGACCAGGGGCCTTTGTTTTGCTCGATAACGGGACTTTGTTATACTCGATCTGGAGGCTTTGTTATCCTCAACCGGGGGCCTTTGTTATACTCGATGAGGGGCCTTGGTTATACTCGACCAGGGGACTTTGTTATACTCGATCAAGGGAATTTGTTATACTCGACCAGGGGACTTTGTTATACTCGATAAGGGGACTTTGTCATACTCGATCAGGGGACTTTGTTATACTCAACCGGGGGCCTTTGTTATACTCGATCAAGGGCCTTTGTCATACTTGATCAGAGGACTTTGTTAGACTCGATGAGGGGTCTTTGTTATTGCCGATGAGGGGCCTTTTTTATACTCAATCATGCTCGATAACGGGACTTTGTTATACTCGATCTGGAGGCTTTGTTATACTCAACCGGGGGCCTTTGTTATACTCGATGAGGGGCCTTTGTTTTACTCAACCAGGGGATTTTGTTATACTCGATCAGGGGAATTTGTTATACTCGACCAGGGGACTTCGCTATACTCGATCAGGGGAATTTGTTATACTCAAACAGGGGACTTTGATATACGCAATTAGGGGACTTTGTTATACTCGACCAGGGGACTTTGATTTTCTCGATGAGGGGAATTTTTTATATTCGATCAGGGGACTTTGTTATACTCGATCAGGTGCCTTTATTATACTCGATCAAGGGCCTTTGTTATACTCGATCAGGGGACTTTGTTATACTCGATCAGAGGACATTGTCATATGATCAGGGGACTTTGTTATACTCGATGAGGGTTTTTGTTATACTCGATCAGGGGATATGTTATACTCGATCAGGGGGTGTGTTATACTCAACCGAGGGCGTTTGTTATACTCGATCATGGGCCTTTGTTATACTCGATGAGGTGACTTTGTTATACTCGACCATGGGACATTGTTATACTCGACCAGGGGACTTTGATATACTCGATCAGGGGTCTTTATTATACTCAATCAAGGGCCATTGTTATACTCGATCAGGGGACTTTGTTATACTCGACCAGGGGACTTTGTTATACTCGATCAGGGGCCTTTATTATACTCAATCAAAGGCCTTTGTTATACTCGATCAGGTGACTTTATTACTCGACCAGGGGACTTTGTTATACTCGACCAGGGGACTTTGTTATACTCGATCTGAGGACTTTGTTATACTCGACCAGGGGACTTTGTTTTACTCGATCTAATGACTTTGTTATACTTATTCAGGGTCTTTGTTATACTCCACCAGGGAACTTTGTTATACTCGATCAGGGGACTTTGTTATACTCGTTGATGGGGCTTTGTTATACTCGATCAGGGGCCTTTATTATACTCAATCAAGGGCCTTTGTTATACTCGATCAGGGGACTTTGTTATACTCGACCAGGGGACTTTGTTATTTCGATCTGAGGACTTTGTTAAACTCGATCAGGGGACTTTGTTATATTCGACCAGGGGACTTTGTTATACTCGATCAGGGGATTTAGTTATACTCGACCAGGGGGCTTTATTATACTCGATCTGAGGACATTGTTATACTCAACAAGGGATCTTTGTTATACTCGATATGAGTACTTTGTTATACTCGATCAAGGGACTTTGTTATACTCAACCGGGGGCCTTTGTTATATTCGATCAGGGGCCTTTGTTATACTCGATCAAGGGACTTTGTTATACTCGATCAGTGGACTTTGTTATAATCGTTGAGGGGGCTTTGTTTTCCTCGATCAAGGGACTTTGTTATACTCCATTAGGGTCTTTGATATACTCCATTAGGGGCCTTTGTTATACTCGACCAGGGGACTTTGTTATACTCGTTCAGGGGACTTTGTTATACTTGATCAGTGGACTTTGTAATATTCGATCATGGGGGCTTTGTTATACTCGACCAGGGGCCTTTGTTAGGCTCGCTAAGGAGACTTTGTTATACTCGATCAGGGGCCTTTGTTATTCTTGATCAGGGGACTTTGTTATACTCGGCCAGGGGACTTTGTTATACTCGATTATAGGACTTTGTTATACACGATCAGGGGACATTGTTTTACTCGATCAGGGGACTTTTTTATATTCAATGAGAGTACTTTGTTAAACTCGATGAGGGGCCTTTATTATACTCGATCAGGGGCTTTGTTATACTCGATCAGGAGACATTACTATACTCGACCAGGGAACTTTGTTAAACACGATCAGGGGATATGTTATACTCGATCAGGGGATGTGTTATACTCGATCAGGGGACTCTGTTATACTCGATCAGGAGGCTTTGTTATACTCGATAAGGTGACTTTGTTATACTCGACCATGGGACTTTGTTATACTCGACGAGGGGCCTTTGTTATACACGATCAGGGGACTTTGTTATACTCGATCAGAGGACTTTTTTATACTCAATCAGGGGACTTTGTTATACTCGACCAGGGGACTTTGTTATACTCGATCAGGGGGGTTGTTATACTCGATCAGGGACATTACTATACTTGACCAGGGAACTTGTTATACACGATCAGGGGATATGTTATACTCGATCAGGGGATGTGTTATACTCGATCAAGGGACTTTGTTATACTCGATCAGGAGGCTTTGTTATACTCGATTAGGTGACTTTGTTATATTCGACCATGGGACTTTGTTATACTCGATAAGGGGACTTTGTTATACTCGATCAGAGGACTTTGTTATACTCGATTAGGGAGCTTTGTTATACTCGATCAGGGGACATTAATATACTAGACCAGGTAACTTTGTTATACAAGATTAGGTGATATGTTATACTCGATCAGGGGATGTGTTAACTCGATCAGGGGACTTTGTTATACTCGATCAAGAGGCTTTGTTATACTCAACGGGGTGCTTTGTTATACTCGATCAGGGGCCTTTGTTATACTAGATCAGGGGACTTTGCTATACTCGATCAGGGGCCTTTATTATATTTGACCAGGGGACTTTGTTATGCTCGACCAGTGGCCTTTGTTATAATCGATCAGGAGCGCTTTGTTATATTCGATTAGGGGACTTTGATATACGTGATGAGGGGCATTTGTTATTCTCGATC
>NW_024737795.1:0-11477 GCF_018991925.1 Homarus americanus
GAGATAGCTCTCACAGCAGGTGGGGCCCGTAAGGCAGAGGTGGCGGACTTGGTGGCCTCGTATGACCGACATTCAGTCACTACCACCTGGAGTGTGGAGGAAGCATCCAGGGGGATGAGTCGCTGCATCAACTCTTCGTGCCTGACACCTGTCAAGATCCTGTGCTTGATCCAGGCTTCCTCACATTTCCGGCTGTGCGCCTTGCAGACGTCGATCTGCTCTGACAAACTCTTCAAGCTTACAAAAAAGTCGTCAAAGGATTCGTTCTCCGCCTGCTTGCAGCTGGTGAAGGCACGGCGACGCAAAGCCTCGTTGTTCCGACCCTTAACGTGCTCCTGTAAAAGGTCGAGCACATCCGTCACTGAAGATGTAGAATCGGGAGGCACTTGCAACGTGTGATCCAAGTCTCTCTGGGTCTCCAGCGACAAACACATCCGCAGTTGGATGAGCTGTTTGTTCGGAGGCATGCTGTCAAGGTCCACCATCGTGGAGTAATCTGTCCAGCGCCGCCTCCACTCACGAAAAAGCTGAAACGTGACGTCTGGTGAGAGGGCGGGTGAGGGTTGAACAGATGCCTTGGAAGCTGTTTGTTTGGAGGCAAGAGTACCTGGAGGACGCTGGTGTGGTGGAGGAGGGAGGACATTGGCGCCTTCATGCGCGCTACCTGCGAGTGAGGGAGGGTGGGTTAGCGCCAGGGTCGCCAATAGTGCCTCATAACGCAACTTTTCCTCCTCTCTTCGTGTCTCCTCCCTCTGAAGTTCCATTTCTCTACGTCGCTCATCCCGGTCGTCCATCCACCTCAGAATTGTGGCAATGTCCGTCACTGGAGGTGGAGGATGAGAGTCTGCGCCGGTGGAGGAGAAGGTGGTGGGGAGTCGTGTCTCCCATCTTGACGTTGTCCCTTCTTACCTCCCATCTTTGTGTGTGCGTGGACTGCACTGTTTAATATATAAAGTGGCGCCTCAACAGCTCGAACCACATATATATGACATAAACAGCGCAGAAATCACGCATATGGTCCACTGTTCTGTCCGTGAGTGAGTGCGTGCGTGCGTGCCTGTGTGTGTCTGAGAGAGCGGAGCGTTTTCCGGCAAGACCGTCAGTGTCCCCCGGATGTCGCACGAGAAGGGTGTTCGCCTGCGTGCTCCGTGGGTACCACAAAAAACAGGCCAATGCTCAACTCTCAGCTCTAGACACACACTAATACACTGACACTAACACTGCCACCGTCACTAAAACGCACTGTGACGGCCCAACACTGCACATCGCGGCGAAACACAGCGCAACACAACACAACACACTATGAGTCGACGCGCATCACCGGCAGACGTAACTGTCGGCATTGTTCACACACTTTGTAAGTCCACAGATCCTAGACACTGCCCCATGAAAGTTACTAGTGTCCCCTGATGTATGCAGTGATGGGTAGGGAAACACTGTGTAACACTGAAGTCCGTTTATTTTGGATGAGAGAAATACAAGTGGTGACTTGCGTGTGCCATGCACGGCTCACACAGTCAGACTAAGGCTGCCTTGCCATATGGCAGCCTCGGGGCAATGTTGCCACATAACGTGCAGTGTTGCCAGATGATGATATATATAAATGCTACTTGGCACAGTAGCTTATATACAGGGTTGCTACTCGGCACAGTAGCTTATATACAGGGTTGCTACTCGGCACAGTAGCTTATATACAGGGTTGCTACTCGGCACAGTAGCTTATATACAGGGTTGCTACTCGGCACAGTAGCTTATATACAGGGTTGCTACTCGGCACAGTAGCTTATATACAGGGTTGCTACTCGGCACAGTAGCTTATATACATAACCTACATGCCTCCAGGAACGAGAGCTTCTGCCCCTACTCCGACAACTGCTGCAGATATTGACTATGAGGCTACAGTCACTGAATGCCGCACAGATCTGCGGCTCAACTAATTTAACACAGATAGGATAGCTTCTTATGTATTAGGATATTTAATATTAAGGTAAATAAAGGGTGGCGAAGGTGTGGCTATTGGGGGAGGCTGGAGGCCATTTAAAAAAGTAGTAGTAGTAGTAATAGTATAATGTAGCTGCTAACACCTTTGTTCCTGCCTCGAGTCGTCTATGTTGTCTATGTTGAAAAGACCCCTTCATCCTGTACTTGGTATCCACCCCACAGGCTAATTTGGCACTGGCATGAGTAAGGAACACAGCCAAGAAAATGGAAAAGAAGTGTTGGTGTCAGTACACATTCTTGTTTCACCCCCGTTTGGATGGGGAAGAGCTCAGATTGGGTGCCATTGTACAGGACACTGCCGTTCATGCTTTCGTGGAGTTGCCTCACAATGGCCGTGAATTTTTGTGGGCTGCCAAAACGGCTGAGGGTCTGACATAGGGTTTTCCCTTTGACCATGTACAGGTCACGACACTGTTCTCTGCACTTTTCCTGTATCTGGCTGGCAGCAAAAATCATGTCAGTGGTGTCACATGATGGTCTAAGGCCTCATTGAGATTCTGGGAGGAAATTTTCCGCCTGAGGAAGAAGTCTGTTTTAAAGGACTCCAGGGATAATCTTCCCAGCTACGGACAGCAACAAGATCTCGCGGTAGTTGCCACAGTCTGACAGGTCTCCTTTGTTCTTTTAAATATTGATAGGGTCGATAATATCCCATTCGGTATTTCTTTGTTGTCGGGTTGTTTATCAGCCCATGCTCGAGTTGCTCTCTTAACCCATGTGCTACCGTTGGATCCTCCAGACCCTTAGTGTTAAAACCTCTTCTGGAGGCTTGTTGCCTTCTCTGTTATGGGGAGACGTGAAGTGAGAGCTTGGCTCTAACGAGCTGATGATCAGTCAATGAGATGCCAGTGTTTGGATCGTGGGATTTTCCACGAACCCTTGAACTTGTCGAACCTGCCTAAACAAGGTATCGGTGATAGTGAGGTTGTGTGCTGCACACTTGCCTAGTCCATTTTCCTTATGATTCCCTGCCAAATGTCAGCTTCTCTGCTAACTGTGGCGTTGAAATCACTTAGGAGCACAACCTTATCTTCTCTGGGGAAAGAGTTTAGCACCTGTCAAGGTCGGCATAAAAGGCCTCCTTGATGTCATCCTCTGCATCCAATGTTGAGGCATATGCACTGATAAATAAGGCATAACGTGAGTGACTCAGTGAGACTCTGAACGTCATTAGGCGCTCGTTGATCCTAATAGACATTTCAGTTAGCCTATATAGGATGCATTGGCGGATGGCAAAGCCAACTCCATAAATGCATTTTCTCTTCGCGGGAGGCTTACCATTCTAGAGGAAGGTACAGCCAGACCCCGGTTCTGTGAGTCGACCCTCGTCTGCGAGCTGGGACTCACTAATGGCTCATTTGTGCCAGTATCCAGAAGTGTCCTGACATTCCATGTAGCGACACACACACACACACACACACACAAACACACACACACAGCCCTGCCTCAGTTCTCTACACTTAATACAAAAGGTTAGTCCATTCTAGGAAGGGATAAACATTTTGTCTTCCCTCATCGCCAACTTGGAGATGAAATTCCACAGCCACCCCCGTGTACTAAATTAATTAACCCTACCTGTTGGCAATGTCTAGGGACAGAAGTAATTCCGAGGGATCCCATTTTTGTCCCATTTTCTTTTTCATAGCCTTATGCTACCATTTTTTCTCTTTTGTTTTTGTTTCATTATTTTTCGTCTGGTATTTATTAAATTCATTAAACACTCTATGCTTCTTATTGTTGTTCTCCGCTGTGTCTTTATCTCATTTTTATTTCATTTGTATTATTAGCTACACTGTAACAGCACAATGTGTATACACTCCAATACCACATAGGTTAGTGTTTCACGCACATTTCAATAATGTGCAATATTTCTTTTTCCCGAATCAAACCAGTGTGATACTTATATGTCAGGATATAGGCAAGCATTTAATGGTAGAAGGTTATCATATATCACCAGACTATTGTGAAATTAGCAGTAATGCAATCACAACCTTGCCTACTCGCCTTTATCTTGCATTTGTCACAAATATTACTTCTGAGCTGATTCCCATACCATTTCCCATAAATATAAGTTTCAGAAATCTCCACATTGTTTCTGATAAGCTTAACCTCCTGTCTTATATTAATGAGACACAGTTTCCTGACTTACAGGATTCTCTTCTTTTATACTTATCTTCTAGTATAATCCTACCTGGTTTTATTATACCTACCATCATATTTATGAGTTCCTTGATTGTTATGATAATCTGTTATAGAAAGGTTTCTTCTAGGTACACAATAATTTCTAAGAAAACTTTTTTGAAGGAATTGCAAAGGCATTTAAATGTCGAAACAGTTTAGCTAAGCACACCTTTTTGTAACAAGGTTAGGTACACCTAGCTATTAATCCGTGAGGTCATCGTTGGAGGTGACCGAGCGGTGTAACAGCACAATATATACCCAAAGTATATTACCCATGTATTCACCAAGT
The DNA here is from genome assembly GCF_018991925.1 of Homarus americanus. Taxonomy (NCBI): domain Eukaryota; kingdom Metazoa; phylum Arthropoda; class Malacostraca; order Decapoda; family Nephropidae; genus Homarus; species Homarus americanus. The sequence continues at coordinate 4,472 of NW_024737795.1, forward strand.
CATTCATCCATGAGTATGAATCAATTGGTGAGTTGACATTTTCTCCATGGAGCGAGCGAGGTCAGCGCCTCTCAACAACAACAACCTGACGCGTATCCTGTAAGGTGCCCGCCTGACAGGATGTGCGTGAGAGAGAGACTTTGATATCACCTGTTACCCAGTGAACAACTCACTTAAGTGTTCTCCCATATAAGTGCACTAAGACACTTCCCTTAGTGTAGGAGAGAAGGTACAAATATACTCTCAACTGAACTCAGTACCTGTGAAACTATATTTTTCTACAATAAAATATAACCAATAAAGTGTTTACTTCAGCCCCGCCATTTATAAAATCAAGAACTAATATATATACAAATATATATATTGTGTGACCAACACACTGGTGGCAGCGGTGGGACGGATTATAAGAAGAATCGGTCAAACACTCAGAAACAAACATTACTTCAAGTGATTCCAGTGACTTAAGTGGCATCCAAAGTAAATCAACAGCAAACAAGCAATTACAAGAAATTTAAGTGGACAGTTGCTATAAACACTTGCAAAACGTATACATAGAGACACAGTGGTAAGAAAAACATTAAAAAAAATTGCAAACTTAGCAGTTAAACCATCAGTGACACACACTACTGAAGGTTAAACCCGACTGGAGCCGAGAGCAGCCGAGCCTACCCGAGTGTGACCTGAAATAACTACCAGCTAACACTACATCACCGGAGTATAGGAAGGTGGTTCCAGACAATCAAACAATCTCTTGCTTAAACAATCAAGACTCGTCTGTGTGCAACAGGGGACAGCCCCAGATCAGCCCCCAAGCTGATCACACCAACCAAGAGTTCAGCCCCAGATCAGCCCCCTGGCCGATCGCCGCAAGACCCAAGGTGGACTACAACAAGACGTGACGTCATCCCTCCCTGAGAAGGACGTCATCAACTCCTGACGTCATAGCCAGCGCGAGGTTCTACGCACTCTCCATTCAGGTAGTTCACAAACAATAATTATTTTATAACTACACAAACACAAGTGAACTTCAAGAAGTTTTCACATGTAGTCAATATAAAGATATATACTGTAGATAAACACATTTAAGAAATATATCCTCTACTTACAAAAAAAAAAAAATATATATATATATATATATATATATATATATATATATATATATATATATATATATATATATATATATATATATATATATATATATATATATATATATATATATATATATATATATATATATATATATATATATATATATATATATATATATATATATATATATATATATATATATATATTTTTGCTACAGTGATAAATAGTCCTATACATGGACCCTCTTCCAAAATTGTAAAATTTTTGGGTATCAAACAGGAAATTAGTGACTCAGACTCTGATAGCCAGTCATCTAATAATTCACAGGAGCTAGTGGCAACTGATAGTGAGGAAGAATTATCACAAATTAGCTAATTAGAGTTAACACCTAACGACTCCATAGCTAACTGTGAAAATTGAATTGATTCTCAGCTTGAGGATTTACACAGTAGATAATTAAGGTCTGGTAACATTTACAAATTGCCTTCACCTGTTACTAACGCTAGTGCTTTAACTAACACAACAAAAATGGCAACAGGTGGTTCTACTAACACACTGCCTACAACGGCCGGTAAACCGGTAAGGCTACGTCTAAATAATATTAAGGTACAAGAGTTTACCGTTGAAGATTCTGATTATACTAGTTTAGCATTTTGCGGAAATGCGAAGATGTAATGAGAAATAACGATGTAACCAGTGATGCAGATAAAATTTCATACGTCCCAAGCCTTATCAAAACCGGTAGTCTGGCAGCTAGAGGTATCTATGCTTCAGCCATTGACGAAGAAACGGATGATTATCCAACATTTCGGGAGTAATTCATTTCTTTTTTTGGATCGGGCTCCAAAGGAGGTCCACTTTCTTCGATTTTTAAGATGGCAGAGAGGACAGGGGACACTCTGCTTGCACATGAAGCGCAAGAAGCCCAAATTTGTGCAGGTCTCACTAAGATAGATGTCAGATCTTACATGGATTTCTCAGATTGGTTCGATAAAAATGGCAACATGTCTAAGGTAAATTTCTACAGAATTATTGAATTTCAACAGTTTATCTTGTCTTCAAATGAACCCTTACGCAAGAAAGCCCAAAAGAAAGAATTTAAAACAGGGACGAAACTTGTACATTATGTAGAAGCAATTGCGGAACCCAAGGAAAATGTTCCTCGGGCGTTGTCAGTGGCACCAGTCACCAGCTTTAAGGGACAACCACAGTCTGTCCCGGGAACCAAACACAAAAAAATACCTTTTTGTAAAGTCTGCAAACGTAAGGGTCATACCACAGAAAGACGCTGGTTTGCAGGACAAGCAGATAAGTCCCCAGCCAACCAGAGGCAGGATCGAAGGAAAGAATCCTCGCAGGACCAAAGGATTTCAGATAGCCCTGCTAAACCAAGATCTACAAAGGGATATTACTCAGTTGGTAAAATGTCTCCAAACACCACAGGCACTCCGAATAAATGGTGTATAGTACATCAGACTCCATTCCAAAACACAGATGATTGTAGAAATGTACAGCGTAAGCGCCAAGAAGTGAAAAATCGAAGGGAGCCAACAATACAGCCTTCAGGGGAAGAGGAGCGCGTCCAGAAACACGATTTAGGATAGCGTCAACGGTTCAAGAAAACAACGCTTCCATCACCGGCTCACAAATCGCCGCGTTAAACAAAGTGGAGATTAGGGTGACAATAAAAAGTGAAAGTTTTTATTTTTAGATGGCCATTTGTCCAATACTGCGTACCCATGAAAAAAGAACACAGGCGAAATCCTGGGTCATTTGGACAATATTTAGAGGTGGCTCAAGCCATTTGAAGTTAACACTACTGAAATTATTATTGATTTTTTCTAATTTCTTTATTTATGAACCGATTACTATGAAACTTTGCAGGTATATGTAGAATGCAAATTCAAACTAAAGTTGTTCCTAACATTTTTTCTAAAAATGAGTAATGAGTATTTTGGCTGGTGCAGCTATTGGCAATGCAGAGGGGAGGGAGAGGCGGGTGTCAGTCGGGGTAGGGGGAAGAGGTTGTGTGCCAGTGTCTGACTGGTACAGTAGCATCAGTTGTGTGTGAGACGTGACGGTGGGTGTGTGTGCGTCGCTCTTGTTGCAGTATTACGGTTAGTACCATTGTCTTTGTCTAAAATCAATGCATCAATTTAGGTATATAACACTTTAAAAACTTTATACAAGTGATCTTGCATGCCGTATGCTTTATGGGTGCTGTTGTTTGCATAACAGTAACAACATAAGTTACATAAATGTTTTTGTTTGTTTCAGGTTCAATGGAGAGTACACGTTCAAAAACTGAAGTTTGCTCATTGGTCAACACATAACCGAAATCACGGGTGCACAACTTCCTTCAAGAGGAGATGTTCTACGTCTGTTTTTCCACGGTCACAATGAACATAAGAAAACAGTGAATGATTCTGCGAGTGAAGTTGCAGCATCGGTTATTAGTTTCTGGAATAAAGCACGGATTCCTACCATAACTGAGAAGAGTATTGGACGAAAGGTAGTGGATCTTTTTTTAATGTGGAAGGGACTTAAGAAAAACTGCACTCGCACTACAGACACACAACGTAAGAAAGAGGAAACTTTTTGTGATGAGTTAGAGGACCTCTTCGATGTTGCCCACCCCAAGGCAATGCAGCTCTTGACCATCAAAGAAGACCGAGCATTCCTGGCAGCGCAACGAGAAAAAGGGAGAAGAGGTGTAATGGCAGGTGTCTCGATGGAGCTCTACCCAAGTTTAATCTCCGACGGCCCGGAGCACTTCACCGAGCACGGTGGATGGCTAAGCTCATTTATGTCATGAAGATCCTGATTTTTGCTAATCAGTTTAAACTAACTGCTCGTGAGACATTAGGCTTGAAACGATTCACATTCTTTGTGCTAGAGGTGTATGTCAGTGCATGGTTCACGGCCTCCGTTCCATCCTCCGCTCCTGCTAATGATTTGCGGCTCTTCCAAGACCTGTCAGAGTACCACGACGTCAAAATATCAAGAACATGTCTCACAGTCTTCGGTCGTCACCTGTGGTACCTCAGTGAAGGCTTGGTGGGTCTTGCACTCTTCGATCCACAAGTTAATGCAACAATGAAGACAAACATAGTTCGGGCAATCGTTGAGAGGAAGGCGACCGAGGATTCACCAAAACGTGCTGCTCTTCCTGCCACATCTTCCCTTCCCACAAAGCAGCTCTCAGACTTTGCTTCTAGAGGATCAAACTTTCTATTTGAAAGTCTCAAAATGAAGACTTCTTTTTTGTCCAAGGAACCTGACACATGGTCTGATGATGAAGACTTCAAAAATGGCGTCGCAGTTGTGGGTGGTCTCAGAGTCATCAACGACACTGCAGAGAGAGGGATTGCCTTGATACAGGCATTCAACAGCAAGATCACGAAGAGTGAAGACCAGCGCCAACATCTGCTGCAGGTTGTTGAAGAGCAGAGGCGGTCACAACCAGGGACATCAAAACAGGACCTTACAAGCAAAAAGCGAAAACAATGAATGGGTTGTCCACACCTCTCCCACCCATTGATGTAAGCGTGTTCACTGCAGTTTCATTTTAAAAAGGAATTAATCATTTATATGTACAGTGTACACATAAACTTGCTCAATATGTAAATTTTAAAATAAACCGGCATTTTATGAATATTCGTATTTTTTGCCAAAAGGATAAAACTTCAATTGACTTGAGCTACCTCTAAATATTGTCCAAATGACCCAGGATTTCGCCTGTGTTCTTTTTTCATGGGTACGCAGTATTGGACCAATGGCCATTCCATTTAATCAATTTTAGAAATTCACCCCTATGCACTATTGTCACCCTAATATATATATATATATATATATATATATATATATATATATATATATATATATATATATATATATATATATATATATATATATATACGGGACCTGTGCCAATGTTATCTCATTAAAGTCGTTCAGTGAACTCCAGCGGCGATATCCTCCAAATAAGTGGCCTACAGACATTCCTCTGTCCGGTGTGTCGGGAATCCAATTAGACATAGCTGGGGTGATAACACTGCCACTCCGTTTTTCTAGGTCCAGTAAAGCGTTTTTGGCGGATTTCTACATAGTTAAGGCATTTTCTTTGCCAGCGGACGGGTTACTTGGTCTGACCACTCTAAGGCAGAACAACATTAACGTTCAGCCACGAGATCAAACAGTCACAAATAATTGTAAAACATATCACGCAGTGCAAACTTCACATCCATTGCTTACTTCGGGTGTTCGTGTAAAAACTGCCTCGACAGGCGCTTGTTGGGGAAGCCTTTGGCACAGCAGCAATTAGTTATGGAGTCACTCTCTGAAACTCCACCTAGTAACTCAAAGGACATTTCGGATGAAAGCGGCCAGAACTGGACTCTAACGCCTGCTGTGTTAACTGATGTACATCAGTTGCATAGCCAGGAACTAACTAGAGTCACAGTACGTTTACCAAATGTGTGTGAGGGAACACATGTTGTGTGTCTGAGTGAAAGCTCACGAGTGAAAGGTTTGTCACTTGAGTCTACCTTAAGCACTGTTAGAATAGGTAGTCTCACAGATGTCCTCGTTCTCAATAGAACTGGGGGACCCATAACCTTAAGAAAGGGGTGTTGTTTAGGTAATTTCCTTGTTTATGACAAAATGGTTGTCGAAGAGCCATTAAAATTTCCAATAGGTAGTGTAACACAGGGCAAATCGGCGTTGATAGCGCCACACGTGAAAGTAGTCGATCATCCTCGAGGCAAAATTGATCTTTAAAATTACTCGCCGAGTTCAAGGAAATCATAGCGTTACCTGGAGAACCCCTAGGTAAAACAACGTTGACAAATCATCATATTCCACTCACACCAGAAGCTAACCCAATCTACATCCCAGCATATAGGCTACCCCACAGCAGAAGAGCGGTAGTCCAGCAAATAGTACAAGACATGTTGGACGAAAAGGTGATCCAACCTTCCTCATCACCGTGGAACTCACCTTTATTTTTAGTTCCCAAGAAAAATGGAGGATGGATACCAGTCATAGATTTTCGACGAGTCAACCGGGTAACTGTACCAGACAGGTTCCCAATGCCTGTCCTAACTGACTTACTACAGTCACTAGGGAAAGACAACGCAATCTTCAGCAACTTAGATTTACTTAGCGGGTACTGGCAAATTCCCTTACATGAGGATTCCCGCAAAATAAATGCGTTCAGCACACCTATGGGACATTTTGAATTCTTAAAAATGCCATTTGGCCTAAGAAATGCGCCGCTAACATTCCAAAGAATGATAAACACCTTGTTTGCTGGAATGCTAGGTAACACAGTCTATGCCTATCTAGACGATCTTATCATAGTAAGCAAAGATTTACAAAGTCATCTAAAGAAGCTACGAGAAGTTTTCACAAAGCTACATCTAGCTGGATTAAAAGTGAACTTTCCAAATGTGAATTTCTCAAATCCAGAATCCAATTTCTTGGACACGTAGTGGATGGCAATGGTATACACACAATTGATTGCAAGGTAAAGGCGGTGAAACAATTCCCTTGTCCCAAGAACGTAGATCAACTTCGTAGTTTCCTAGGATTTTCAGGATACTACCGTTCTTTCATTGAAGGTTATGCCAAGTTAGCATCACCACTCACAAAACTCCTCAAAAAGGATGTGGAGTTTACATAGAATAAGGAACAAGAGGACAGTTTTAATGCCCTCAAGAGCGCCTTAACGAAAGCTCAAGTGTTAGCCTTTCCGGACTACACAAAACTATTTACCATGTGTACTGATGCCTAGGTTTAGGGGCGGTGCTCATGCAAACTGATTATCGAGGAAAATGGCGGGTAGTAGCATACGCCAGTCGCACCCTCAAAGATGGAGAAACACGTTATTCAGCTACTCATTTAGAAGCATTAG
>NW_024737796.1:0-20930 GCF_018991925.1 Homarus americanus
TCGACAAGGGGCCTTATGCTCGATGAGGGGACTTTGTTATACTCGATCAGAGGACTTTGTTATACTCAATCAGGGTACTTTGTTTTACTGGAGCAGGGGGCTTTGTTATACCCGATCAGGAGACTTTGTTGTACTCGACCAGGGGACTTTGTTTTACTCGATCAGGGAACTTTGTTATGCTCGACCAGGGGACTTTGTTATGTTCGACCAAGGGTCTTTTTGTTATACTCGATCAGGGGACTTTGTTATACTCGATCAGGGGCCTTTGTTATACTTCATTAGGGGTCTTTGTTATACTCGATCAGGGGACTTTTTTATACTCGATCAGGGGACTTTGTTATACTCGATGAGGGGGCTTTGTTATACTTGATCAGGGGACTTTGTTATACTCGATCAGGGAACTTTGTTGTACTCGATCAGAACTGTTATACTCGATCAGGGACTTTATTATGATCCGATCAAAAGAACTTGTTATATAATTAGAGGACTTTTATTTATAGATAAAGTTTTCCTGCTCATTAGGGGACTTTGTATACTCGACCAGGGGACTTTGTTATACTCGATCATGGGGTTTTGTTATACTGGACCAGGGGACTTTGTTATACTCGATCAGGGGACTTTGTTATACTCGATCAGGAGTCTTTGCTATACTCGACCAGAGGCTTTGATATACTCGATCAGGGGACTTTGTTATACTCGATCAGGGGACTTTTTATATTTGATCAGGGGTCCTTGTTATACTCGATGAGGGGGGCTTTGTTATTCTCGAATAGGGGACTCTGTTATACTCGATCAGGGGCCTTTGTTATACTTGACCAGGGGACTTTGTTTTACTCGACCAGGGGACTTTATTATACTCGATCAGGGGCCTTTGTTATACTCGATCAGGGGACTTTGTTATGCTCGACCAGGGGCCTTTTTTTATACTCGATCCGGGGCTTTGTTATACTCGATCAGGGACTTTATTATACTCGATCAGGGAACTTTGTTATACTCGATCAAGGGACTATATATATTTGATCAGGGGTCTTTGTGTTACTCGATCAAGGGGGTTTGTTATACTCGATCAGGGAACTTTGTTATACTCGATCAGGGGCCTTCGTTACACTCGATCAGGGGACTTTGTTATACTCGACTAGGGGAGTTTGTTATACTCGACGAGTGGCCCTTGTAATACTCGACCAGAGGACTTTTTTTTACTCGATCAGTTCCCTTTGTTATACTCGATCGGGGGCCATTGTTATACTCATTCAATGGTCTTTGTTATACTCGATTAGGGGCCATTTTTATACTCGAGCAGGGGCTTTTGTTATACTCGATCAGGGGACTTTGGTATAATCGATCAGGTGACTTTGTTATACTCGATCAGGGGACTTTCTTATGCTCGATCAGGGGACTTTGTTATACTCGAGCAGGGGACTTTGTTATACTCGATCGGGGGACTTTGTTATACTCTACTAGGGGACTTTTTTATGCTCGACCAGGGTGCCTTTGTTATGCTCGATCATGGGAATTTGTTATACTCGATGAGGGGACTTTGTTATACTCAATCTGGGGACTTTTTATATTTGATGAGGGGGGCTTTGTTATACTCGATCAAGGGGGCTTTGTTATACTCGATCAGGAGACTTTGTTATACTCGATCAGGGGCCTTCGTTATACTCGATCAGGGGACTTTGTTATACTCGACCAGGGGACTTTGTTATACCGATCAGGGGACTTTGTTACACTTCGATCAAGGGGCCTTTTGTTATATTCGATCAAGGGACTTTGTTATACCGATCAAGGGACTTTGTTATACTCGATCAAGGGCTTTGTTATACTCAATCAGGGGACTTTGTTTTTCTCGATGAGGGGGCTTTGTTATACTCGATCAGGGGACTTTTTTATACTCGACCAGGGGACTTTGTTTCTCTCGATCAGGGGACTTTGGTGTACTCGACCAGGGGACTTTGTTATGCTCGACCACGGGCCTTTTTTTATTCGCTCAGGGGACTTTGTTATACTCAATTAGAGGTCTTTGTTATACTCGATTAGGGGCCTTTGTTATACTTGACTAGGGGACTTTGTTTCTCTCGATCAGGGGACTTTGTTATACTCGCCGTCGGACTTTGTTTTACTCGATCATGGGACTTTGGTATACTCGACCAGGGGACTTTCTTTTGCTCGACGAGGGGCCTTTTTTTTTATTCGCTCAGGGGCTTTGTTATACTCAATGAGAGTTCTTTGTTATACTCGATTAGGGGCCTTTGTTATACTTGACCAGGGGACTTTGTTTTACTCGATAAGGGGACTTTATTATACTCGATCAGGGGACATTGTTACACTCGATCAGGGAACTTTCTTATACTCGATCAGGGGACTTTGTTATACTCGATCAGGGGGCTTTGTTATACTCGATCAGGGGACTTTGTTATACTCGAAAAGAGGTCTATGTTATAACCTCGATCAGGGGACTTTGTTATATAATCTAGGGGACTTTTCATATTTGATCAGGGCTTTGTTATATACTCGATCAAGGGGCTTTGTTATATACTCGATCAGGGACTTTGTTATATACTCGATCAGGGGCCTTCGTTTACTCTCGATCAGGGGACTTTGTTATACTCGACCAGGGGACTTTGTTAAACTCGACCAGAATTGCCTTTGTTATGCTTGCTCGATCAGGGGACTTGAGTTTATACTCGATCAGGGGACTTTGTTATACTCGATCAGGGGACTTTGTTATACTCGATCAGGGGACTTTGTTATATGCAACTAGGAGACTTTGTTATGCTCGACAGGGGCCTTTGATATGCTCGATCCAGGACTTTGCTATACTCGATCAGGGACTTTGTTATACTCGATCAGGGCCTTTGTTATACTCGATCAGGGGACTTTTGTTTTTCGATCAGGGATTTTGTTTATACTCGATCAGGGGACTGTTTTACTCGACCAGGGGACTTTGTTTTACTCGATTAGAGTACTTTGTTATACTCAATCAGGGGACTTTGTTTTTCTCGATGAGGGGGCTTTGTTATACTCAATCACGGGACTTTGTTATACTCGACCAGGGGACTTTGTTTCTCTCGATCAGGGGACTTTGTTATACTCGACCAGGCGACTTTGTTATACTCTACCAGGGTGCCTTTGTTATGCTCGATCATGGGAATTTGTTATACTCGTCCTGGGGCCTTTGTTATGCTCGACCAGGGGACTTTGTTATATTCGATCAGAGGACTTTGTTATACTCAATTAGGGGACTTTGTTAGACTCGAACAGGGTGCCTTTGTTATACTCGATCAGGGGACGTTTTTATACTCGTCCTGGGGCCTTTGTTATGCTCGACCAGGGGACTTTGTTATATTCGATCAGAGGACTTTGTTATACTCAATTAGGGGACTTTGTTAGACTCGACTTGGGGACTTTGTCTTACTCGATCAGGGGACTTTATATACTCGACCAGGAGACTTTGTTATACTCGGTCAGGTGCCTTTGTTATACTCGATCGTGGGCCTTTGTTATACTCATTCAGGAGACTTTGTTATACTCGATCAGGTGACTTTGTTATATTCGTTCATGGGTCTTTGTCATACTCGATCAGGGGGCTTTGTTATACTCGACCAGGGTGCCTTTGTTATGCTCGATCAGGAGACTTTGTTATAGTCGATCAAGGGAGTTTGTTATACTCAATCAGGGGACTTTGTTTTTCTCTATTAGGGGGCTTTGTTATACTCGATCAGGGGACTTTGTTATACTCGACCAGGGGACTTTGTTTTACTTGATCTAGAGACTTTGTTATACTCGACCAGGGTACTTTGTTATGCTCGACCAGGAGCCTTTTTGTTATACTCGATAAGGGGACTTTGTTATACTCGATCAGGGGACTTTGTTATACTCGATCAGGGGACTTTGGTTATATTCGACCAGGGGACTTTGTTTCTGTTGACATGGAGACTTTGTTATACTCGACCAGGGGAATTTGTTATGCTCGACCAGGGGCCTGTGTTATGCGCGATCCGGGGCTTTGTTATACTCGATCAGGGGACTTTGTTATACTCGATTAGGGGCCTTTGTTATACTCGATTAGGGGACTTTGTTATACTCGATCATGGGACTTTGTTATCCTCGATGAGGGGACTTTGTTTTACTCGTCCAGGGTACTTTGTATTACTCGATCAGAGTACTTTGTTATACTCAATCAGGGGACTTTGTTTTTCCCGATGAGGGGGCTTTGTTATACTCGATCAGGGGACTTTGTTATACACGACCAGGGGACTTTGTTTCTCTCGATCAGGGGACTTTGTTATACTCGACCCGGGGACTTTGTTATGCTCGACCAGGGGCCTTTGTTATGCTCGATCCGGTTCTTTGTTATACTAGATCAGGGGACTTTGTTATACTCGATCAGGGGATTTTGTTGTACTCGTTCAGGGTCTTTGTTATACTCGATGAGGGGCCTTTGTTATACTCGATCAAGGGACTTTGGTATACTCGATCATGTGACTTTGTTATACTTGTTCAGAGGACTTTGTTATACTCAAATAGGGGACTTAGTTTTACTCAGGCAGGGGCTTTGTTATATTCGATCAGGGACTTTGTTATACTCAATCAGGGGACTTTGTTTTATTCGAGGCAAGGGGGCTTTGTTATATTCGATCAGGGGACTTTGGTATATACTCGATGAGGGGCTTTGTTATACTCGATCATGGGACTCTGTTATAATAGTCTCGTCCAGGGACTTTGTTATACTCGACGAGGGACGTTTTATACTCGACCAGGGGCCTTTGTAACAAACCAGGGGACTTTGATATTCTGGATCAGAGGACTTTGTTATACTCGATGAGGGACTTTGTTATACTCAATCCTGAGGACTTTGTTATACTCGATCAGGGGACTTTGTGCCACTCGATCAGGGACTTTGTTATACTCAAGTCAGGGGACTTTGTTATGCTCGATCAGGGGACTTTGTTATATTACAACCTGGGGACTTTGTTTCTCTCGATTAGGGTAGTTTGTTATACTCGACCAAGGGACTTTGTTATGCTCGACCAGGGGCCTTTGTTATGCTCGATCCGGGGCTTTGTTATACTCGATCAGGGGACTTTGTTATACTCGATCAGGGGCTTTTGTTATACTCGATCATGGGACTTTGTTATACTCAATCAGGGGACTTTGTTATACTCGATCAGAGGACTTTGTTTTACTCGACCAGGGGACTTTGTTTTACTCGATCAGAGTACTTTGTTATACTCAATTAGGGGACTTTGTTTTTCTCGATGAGGGGGCTTTATACTCGATCAGGGGACTTTGTTTTACTCGATTAGGGGACTTTGGTATACTCGACCAGGGGACTTTGTTATGCTCGACCAGGGGCCTTTTTTTTATTCGCTCAGGGGACTTTGTTATACTCAATCAGAGGTCTTTGTTATACTCGATTAGGGGCCTTTGTTATACTTGACTAGGGGACTTTTTTTTACTCGATCAGGTGATTTTGTTTCTCTCGATCAGGGGACTTTGTTATACTCGCCTTCGGACTTTGTTTTGCTCGATCAGGGGACTTTGGTATACTCGACCAGGAGACTTTCTTATGCTCGACGAGGGGCCTTTTTTTATTCGCTCAGGGGACTTTGTTATACTCAATGAGAGGTCTTTGTTATACTCGATTAGGGGCCTTTGTTATACTTGACCAGGGGACTTTGTTTTACTCGACCAGGGGACTTTATTATACTCGATCAGAGGACTTTGTTACACTCGATCAGGGGACTTTCTTATACTCGATCAGGGGACTTTGTTATACTCGATCAGGGGGCTTTGTTATACTCGATCAGGGGACTTTCTTATACTCGATCAGAGGTCTTTGTTATACTCGATCAGGTGACTTTGTTATACTCGACCAGGGGACTTTGTTATGCTCGACCAGGGTGCCTTTGTTATGCTCGATCATGGGAATTTGTTATACTCGATGAGGGGTCTTTGTTATACTCAATCTGGGGACTTTTTATATTTGATCAGGGGGCTTTGTTTTACTCGATCAAGGGGGCTTTGTTATACTCGATCAGGGGACTTTGCTATACTCAATCAGGGGCCTTCGTTATACTCGATAAGGGGACTTTGTTATACTCGACTAGGGTCTTTGTTATACTCGAGCAGGGTGCCTTTGTTATGCTCGATCAGGGGACTTTGTTAAACTCGACCAGGGGACTTTGTTTCTCTCGATTAGGGGACTTTGTTATACTCAATGACAGGTCTTTGTTATACTCGATTAGGGGCCTTTGTTATACTTGACTAGGGGACTTTGTTTTACTCGATCAGGTGACTTTGTTTCTCTCGATAAGGGGACTTTGTTATACTCGCCTTCGGACTTGGTTTTACTCGACCAGGGAGCCTTTGTTATGCTCAATCAGAGGACGTTTTTATACTCGACCTGGGGCCTTTGTTATGCTCGACCAGGGGACTTTGTTATACTTGATAAGAGGACTTTGTTATACTCAATCAGGGGACTTTGTTATACTCGACCTGGGGACTTTGTCTTACTCGATCAGGTGACTTTGTTATACTCGATCAGGGGACTTTGTTTTACTCGGTCAAGTGCCTTTGTTATACTCGATCGGGGACCTTTGTTATACTCATTCAGGGGACTTTGTTATACTCGATCAGTTGACTTTGTTATATTCGTTTATGGGACTTTGTCATACTCGATCAGGGGGCTTTCTTATACTCGACCAGGGTGCCTTTGTTATGCTCGATCAGGGGACTTTGTTACACTCGATCAAATGACTTTGTTATACTCAATCAGGGGACTTTGTTTTTCTCTATAAGGGGGCTTTGTTATACTCGTCAAAGGACTTTGTTATACTCGACCAGGGGACTTTGTTTTACTCGATCAGGAGACTTTGTTATACTCGACCAGGGGACTTTGTTATGCTCGACCAGGAGCCTTTTTGTTATACTCGATAAGGGGACTTTGTTATACTCGATCAGGGGACTTTGTTATCCTCGATCAGGGGACTTTGTTATACTCGACCAGGGGACTTTGTTTCTGTTGACATGGGGACTTTCTTATACTCGACCAGGGGACTTTGTTATGCTCGACCAGGGGCCTTTGTTATGCTCGATCCGGGGCTTTGTTATACTCGATCAGGGGACTTTGTTTACAGATCAGGGGACTTTTGTTATACTCGACCAGGGGACTTTGTTATACTCGATCACGGGACTTTGTTATACTCGATGAGGGGACTTTGTTTTACTCGACCATGGGAATTTGTTTTACTCGATCAGAGTACTTTGTTATACTCAGTCAGGGGACTTTGTTTTTCTCGTCGAGGGGCTTTGTTTTTACTCTTTTCGATCAGGGACTTTTATACTCATCAGGGACTTTTGTTTTCCTGATCAGGGACTTTGTTATACCTTTATGAGGACTTGGTTTTACTCGAACATGGACTTTGTTTCTACTCGATCAGAGTACTTTTGTTATACTCAATCAGGGGACTTTGTTTTTCTCGATGAGGGGGCTTTGTTATACTCGATCAGGGGACTTTGTTATACTCGACCAGGGGACTTTGTTTCAATCGATCAGGGGACTTTGTTATACTCGACCAGGGGACTTTGTTATGCTCGACCAGGGGCCTTTGTTATGCTCGATCCGGTTCTTTGTTATACTCGATCAGGGGACTTTGTTATACTTGTTCAGAGGACTTTGTTATACTCAATCAGGGAACTTTGTTTTACTCGAGCAGGGAGCTTTGTGATATTCGATCAGGGGACTTTGTTATACTCAATCAGGGGACTTTGTTTTACTCGAGCAGGGGACGTTTTTATACTCGACCAGGGGCCTTTATTATGCTCGACCAGGGGACTTTGTTATACTCGATCAGAGGACTTTGTTATACTCAATCAGGGGACTTTGTTATACTCGACCAGGGGACTTTGTTTTACTCGGTCAGGGGACTTTGTTATACTCGACCAGGGGACTTTGTTATACTCGGTCAGGTGCCTTTGTTATACTCGATCGGGGGCCTTTGTTATACTCATTCAGGGGACTTTGTTATACTCGACCAGGGGACTTTGTTTTACGCGATCAGGAGACTTTGTTATACTCGACCAGGGGACTTAGTTATGCTCGACCAGGAGCCTTTTTATTATACTCGATCAGGGGACTTTGTTATACTCGATCAGGGGACTTTGTTATACTCGATCAGGGGACTTTGTTATATGCAACCAGGGGACTTTGTTTCTCTCGATCAGGGGACTTTGTTATAATCGTCCAGGGGACTTTGTTATGCTCGACCAGGGGCCTTTGTTATGCTCGATCCGGGGCTTTGTTATACTCGATCAAGGGACTTTGTTATACTCGATCAGGGGCCTTTGTTATACTCGAACAGGGTAATTTGTTATACTCGATCAGGGGACTTTGTTATACTCGATCAGGGGACTTTGTTTTACTCGACCAGGGGACTTTGTTTTACTTGAGCAGGGGGCTTTGATATATTCGATCAGGGGACTTTGTTATATTCGACCACGGGACTTTGTTTTACTCGATCAAGAACTTTGTTATACTCGACCAGGGGACTTTTTTATACTCGAACAGGGGACTTTGGTATACTCGATCAGGTGACTTTGTTATACTCGTTGAGGGGGCTTTGTTATACTCAATGAGGGGCCTTTGTTATACTCAATGAGGGGGTTTTGTAATACTCGATGAGGGGACTTTGTTATACTCGTCTAGGGGACTTTGTTATACTCGACCAGGCGGCTTTGTTATACTCGATCAGGGGACTTTGTTATGCTCGATCAGGGGACTTTGTTATACTCGACCAGGGGACTTTGGTATACGCGATCAAGGAACTTTGTTATACTCGATGAGGAGACTTTGTTATACTCGACCAGGGGACTTGATATACTCGGTCTGGGGACTTTATATATTTGAACAGGGGTCTTTGTTATACTCGATCAGGGGGGCTTTGTTATACTCGATCAGGGGACTTTGATATACTCGTTGAGGGGCCTTTGTTATACTCGATCAGGGGACTTTGTTATACTCGACAAGGGGCCTTTGTTATGCTCGATCAGGGGACTTTGCTATACTCGATCAGAGGACTTTGTTATACTCAATCAGGGGACTTTGTTTTACTCGAGCGGGGGGCTCTGTTATACTCGATCAGAGGACTTTGTTATACTCGACCAGAGGACTTTGTTTTACTCAATCAGGAGACTTTGTTATACTCGACCAGGGGACTTTGTTATGCTCGACCAGGGGTGTTTTTGTTATACTCGATCAGAGGACTTTGTTATACTCGATGAGGGCCCTTTGCTATACTCCATTAGGGGTCTTTGTTATACTCGAACAGGGGACTTTGTTATACTCGATCAGGAGACTGTGTTATACTCGACCAGGAGCCTTTGTTTTACTCGATCCGGGGCTTTGTTATACTCGATCAGGGGACTTTGTTATACTCGATCTGGGGACTTTGTTGTACTCGTTCTGGGGACTTTGTTATACTCGATGAGAGGGCTTTGTTATACTCGATCAAGGACTTTGTTATACTCGTCCAGAGGACTTTGTTATACTCGACCAGCGGACGTTTTTATACTCGACCAGGGGCCTTTGTTATGCTCGATCAGGGAACTTTGTTATACTCGATCAGAGGACTTTGTTATACCCAATCAGGGGACTTTGTTTTACTCGATCAGGGAACTTTGTTTTACTCGATCAGGGGCGTTTGTTATACTCGATCAGGGGCCTTTGTTATACTCGACCAGGGGACTTTGTTTTACACGATCAGGGGACTTTGTTATACTCGACCAGGGGACTTTGTTATACTCTATCAGGTACCTTTGTTATACTCGATCGGGGGCCTTTGTTATACTCATTCAGGGGACTTTGTTATACTCGATGAGGGGCCATTTTTATACTCGAGTAGGGGCTTTTGTTATACTCAATAAGGGGATTTTGGTATACTCGATCATGTGACTTTGTTATACTCATTCATGGGACTTTGTTTTACTCGATCAGGGGGCTTTGTTATACTCAATGAGGGGCCTTTGTTATACTCGATGAGGGTGTTTTGTTATACTCGATCAGGAGACTTACTTATGCTCGATCAGGGGACTTTGTTGTACTCGAGCAGGGGACTTTGTTATACTCGATCATGGGGCTTTGTTATACGCGATCAGATGACTTTGTTATACTCGATCAGGGGACTTTGTTATACTCGATGAGGAGACTTTGTTATACTCGACCAGGGGGCTTTGATATACTCGATCAGGGGACTTTGTATATTTGATCAAGGTTCTTTGTTATACTCGATCAGGGGGGCGTTGTTATACTCGATCAGGGTCTTTGTTATACACGATCAGAGGACTTTGTTATACTCAATCAGGGGACTTTGTTTTCCCTGAGCAGGGGGCTTTGTTATAGTCGATCAGGGGACTTTGTTATACTACGAAGAGGGGACTTTGTTTTACTCGATCAGGGAACTTTGTTATAATCGACCAGGGGACTTTGTTATGCTCGACCAGGGGTCTTTTTGTTATACTCGATCAGGGGACTTTGTTATACTCGACCACGGGCCTTTGTTATACTCGATCCGGGGTTTGTTATACTCGAGCAGGGGACTTTGTTATACTCGATCAGGGCCATTGTTATACTCGATGAGTGGCCTTTGTTATACTCGACAAGAGGAACTTTGTTATACTCGATTAGAGGACTTTGTTATACTCAGTCAGGGGTCTTTGTTTTTCTCGATGAGGGGGCTTTGTTATACTCGATTAGGGGACTTTGTTATACTCGACCAGGGGACTTTGTTTCTCTCGAACAGGGGACTTTGATTTACTCGAACAGGGGAATTTGTTGTACTCGTTTAGGGGACTTTGTTATACTCGATGAGGGGCCTTTGTTATACTCGATCAAGGGAATTTGGTATACTCGATCAGGTGACTTTGTTATACCCGTTCAGAGGACTTTGTTATACTTAATCAGGGGACTTTGTTTTACTCGAGCAGGGGGCTTTGATATATTCGATCAGGGGAATTTGTTATATTCGACCACGGGATTTGTTTTACTCGATCAAGGACTTTGTTATACTCGATCAGGGAACTTTTTTATACTCGAACAGGGGCTTTGTTATACTCGATCAGAGTACTTTGTTATATTCAATCAGGGGACTTTGTTTTACTCGATCAGAGGGCTTTGTTATTCTCGATCAGGGAACTTTGTTATACTCGATCAAGGGACTATATATATTTGATCAGGGGTCTTTGTGTTACTCGATCAAGGGGGCTTTGTTATACTCGATCAGGGGACTTTGTTATAGTCGACCAGGGGCCTTTTTTATACTCGTTCAAGGGACTTTGTTATACTCAATCAGAGGGCTTTGTTATACTCGATCAGGATACTTTGTTATACTCGACCAGAGGACTTTGTTATGCTCGACCAGGGGCCTATGTTATACTCGATCCGGGGCTTTGTTATACTCGATCAGGGGACTTTGTTATACTCGATTCGGAGACTTTGTTATACTCGATCAGGGGACTTTGTTATATTCGATCAAGGGACTATTTATATTTGATCAGGGGTCTTTGTTTTACTCGATCAAGGGGGCTTTGTTATACTCGAACAGGGGACTTTGTTATTCACGATCAGGGGCCTTCGTTACACTCGATCAGGGGACATTGTTATACTCGACCAGGGGACTTTGTTATACTCGAGCAGGGGCCTTTGTTATGCTCAATCAGGGGACTTTGTTATACTCAATCAGGGGATTTTGTTATACTCAATCTGGGGATTTTGTTTACCTCGATCAGGGGGCTTTGTTATACTCGATCAGGGAACTTTGTTATACTCGACCAGAAGAGAATGTTTCACTCGATCAAGGGACTTTGTTATACTCGTCTAGGGGACTTTGTTATACTCGACCAGGGGCCTTTGTTTTACTCAATCCGGGGCTTTGTTATACTCGATCAGGGGACTTTGTTATACTCGATCAGGGGACTTTGTTGTACTCGTTCTGGGGACTTTGTTATACTCGATGAGAGGGCTTTGTTATACTCGATCATGGGACTTTGTTATACTCGTCCAGGGGACTTTGTTATACTCGACCAGGGGACGTTTTTATACTCGACCAGAGGCCTTTGTTATGCTCGATCAGGGGACTTTGTTATACTCGATCAGGGGACTTTGTTTTACTCGATCAGGGGCCTTTGTTATAATCGATCAGGGGACTTTGTTATACTCGACCAGGGGACTTTTTTTTACTCGATCAGGAGACTTCGTTATACTCGACCAGGGGACTTTGTTATACTCTATCAGGTGCCTTTGTTATACTCGATCGGGGGCCTTTGTTATACTCATTCAGGGGACTTTGTTATACTCGATGAGGGGCCATTTTTATACTCGAGCAGGGGCTTTTGTTATACTCAATATGGGCATTTTGGTATACTCGATCATGTGACTTTGTTATACTCGTTCATGGCACTTTGTTTTACTCGATCAGGGGGCTTTGTTATACTCAATGAGGGGCCTTTGTTATACTCGATGAGGGGGTTTTGTTATACTCGATCAGGAGACTTACTTATGCTCGATCAGGGGACTTTGTTGTACTCGAGCAGGGGACTTTGTTATACTCGATCATGGGGCTTTGTTATACTCGATCAGGGGACTTTGTTATACTCGATCATGGGACTTTGTTATACTCGATGAGGAGACTTTGTTATACTCGACCAGGGGGCTTTGATATACTCGATCAGGGGACTTTTTATATTTGATCAAGGTTCTTTGTTATACTCGATCAGGGATTTTGTAATACTCGATGAGTGGCCTTTGTTATACTTGATCAGGGGACTTAATTATACTCGATCATGGGGCTTTGTTTTACTCGATCAGAGGGCTTTGTTATACTCGATCAGGGGACTTTGTTATTCTCGATAATGAGGCTTTGTTATACTCGATCAGGGGACTTTGTTATACTCGATCTTGGGACTTTGTTATAATCGATCAGGGGCCTTTGTTATACTCCATTAGGGGACTTTGTATACTCGACCATAGGACTTTGTTATACTCGATCAGGTGACTTTGTTATATTCGTTCATGGGACTTTATTATACTCGATCAGGGGTCTTTGTTATACTCAAAGAGGGGCCTTTGTAATACTCGATGAGGGGTTTTTTTTATACTCGATCAGGGGACTTTGTTTTATTCGCCCAGGGGACTTTGTTATACTAGACCAGGCGGCTTTGTTATACTCGATCTGGGGCGTTTCTTATGCTCAATCAGGGGACTTTGTTATACTCGAGCAGGGGACTTTGTTATACTAGATCAGGTGACTTTGTTATACTCGGTCAGGGGACTTTGGTATACATGATCAGGGGAGTTTGTTATACTCGATCAGGGTACTTTGCTATACTCGATCAGGGGCCTTTGATATACTCGATTTGGGGACTTTGTTATACTCGATCAAGGAACTTTGTTATACTCGATGAGGAGACTTTGTTATACTCGAGAAGGGGGCTTTGATATACTCGATCAGGGGACTTTTATATTTGATCAGGGGTTTTTGTTATACTCGATCATTGGGGCTTTGTTATACTCGATAAGGGTCCTTTGTTATACTCGATTAGGGGACTTTGTTATATCGATCAGGGGACTTTGTTATACTCGGCCAGGAGACTTTGTTATACTCGACAAGGGGCCTTATGCTCGATCAGGGGACTTTGTTATACTCGACCAGGGGACTTTGTTATGCTCGACCAGGGGCCTTTGTTATGCTCGATCCGGGGCTTTGTTATACTCGATCAGGGGACTTTGTTATACTCGATGAGGAGCCTTTGTTATACTTGATTAGGGGACTTTGTTAGTCTCGATCACGGGACTTTGTTATACTCGATGAGGAGACTTTGTTTTACTCGACCAGGGGACTTTGTTTTACTCGATCAGAGTACTTTGTTATACTCAATCAGGGGACTTTGTTTTCTCGATGAGGGGACTTTGTTATACTCGATCAGGGGACTTTGTTATACTAGACCAGGGGACTTTGTTTCTCTCGATCAGGGGACTTTGTTATACTCGACCAGGGGACTTTGTTATGCTCGACCAGAGGCCTTTGTTATGCTCGATCCGGTTCTTTGTTATACTCGATCAGGGGACTTTATTATACTCGATCAGGTGACTTTGTTATACTTGTTCAGAGGACTTTGTTATACTCAATCAGGGGACTATATTTTACTCGAGCAGGGGGCTTTGTTATATTAGATCAGGGGACTTTGTTATACTCAATCAGGGGACTTTGTTTTTCTGAAGCAGGGGGCTTTGTTATATTCGATCAGGAAACTTTGTTATACTCGATGAGGGGGCTTTGTTATACTCGATCATGGGACTTTGTTATAGTCGTCCATGGGACTTTGTTATTCTCGACCAGGGGACGTTTTTATACTCGACTAGGGGCCTTTGTTTTGCTCGACCAGGGGACTTTGTTATACTCGATCAGAGGACTTTGTTATACTCAATCAGGGGACTTTGTTATACTCGACCAGGGGACTTTGTTATACTCGGTCAGGTGCCTTTGTTATACTCGATCGGGGGCCTTTGTTATACTCATTCAGGGGACTTTGTTATACTCAATCAGGTGACTTTGTTATATTCGTTCATGGGTCTTTGTCATACTCGATCAGGGGGCTTTGTTATACTCGACCAGGGTACCTTTGTTTTGCTCGATCAGCGGACTTTGTTATACTCGATCAAGGGAGTTTGTTATACTCAATTAGGGGACTTTGTTTTTCTCTATTAGGGGGCTTTGTTATACTCGATCAGGGGACTTTGTTATACTCGACCAGGGGACTTTGTTTTACTCGATCTGGAGACTTTGTTATACTCGACCAGGGTACTTTGTTATGCTCGACCAGGAGGGTTTTTGTTATACTCGATAAGGGGACTTTGTTATACTCGATCAGGGGACTTTGTTGTACTCGATCAGGGGACTTTGTTATACTCGACCAGGGGACTTTGTTTCTGTTGACATGGGGACTTTGTTTCTGTTGACATGGGGACTTTGTTATACTCGACCAGGGAACTTTGTTATGCTCGACCAGGGGCCTTTGTTATGCTCGATCCTGGGCTTTGTTATACTCGATTAGGGGACTTTGTTATACTCGATCACAGAACTTTGTTATACTCGATGAGGGGACTTTGATTTACTCGACCAGAGGACTTTGTTATACTCGACCAGGGGACTTTGTTTCTTGCGATCAGGGGACTTTGTTATACTCGACTAGGGGACTTTGTTATGCTCGACCAAGGGCCTTTGCTATACTCGATCAGGGGCCTTTGTTATACTCAATCAGGGGACTTTGTTATACTCGATCAGGGGACTTTGTTGTACTTGATGAGGGGCCTTTGTTATACTCGATCAGGGAGCTTTGTTATACTCGATGAGGGGGCTTTGCTATACTTGATCAGGGGTCTTTGTTATACTCGATCAGTGGACTTTGTTATACTCGATTAGGGGACTTTAATATACTCGATAAAGGGCCATTGTTATACTCGATCAGGGGACTTTGTTATACTCGATGAGGGGCCTTTGTTATACTCGATCAGGGGACTTTGTTATACTCGATAAGGGGACTTTTTTATACTCCATTAGGGGACTTTGTATACTCGACCAGGGGACTTTGTTATACTCGATCATGGGGTTTTGTTATACTGGGCCAGGGGACTTTGTTATACTCGATCAGGGGACTTTGTTATACTCGATCAGAAGTCTTTGCTATACTCGACCAGAGTCTTTGATATACTCGATCAGGGGACTTTGTTATACTCGATCAGGGGACTTTTTATATTTGATCAGGGGTCCTTGTTATACTCGATGAGGGGGGCTTTGTTATACTCGAATAGGGGACTCTGTTATACTCATCAGGGGCCTATGTTATACTCGATCAGGGGACTTTGTTATGCTCGACCAGGGGCCTTTTTTTATACTCGATCCGGGGCTTTGTTATACTCGATCAGGGACTTTGTTATACTCGATCAGGTAACTTTGTTATACTCGATCAAGGGACTATATATATTTGATCAGGGGCCTTTGTGTTACTCGATCAAGGGGGCTTTGTTATACTCGATCAGGGAACTTTGTTATACTCGATCAGGGGCCTTCGTTACACTCGATCAGGGGCCTTTGTTATACTCGACTAGGGGAGTTTGTTATACTCGAAGAGTGGCCTTTGTAATACTCGACCAGGGGACTTTTTTTTACTCGATCAGTTCCCTTTGTTATACTCGATCGGGGGCCTTTGTTATACTCATTCAATGGTCTTTGTTATACTCGATGAGGGGCCATTTTTATACTCGAGCAGGGGCTTTTGTTATACTCGATCAGGGGACTTTGGTATAATCGATCAGGTGACTTTGTTATACTCGATCAGGGGACTTTTTTATGCTCGACCAGGGTGCCTTTGTTATGCTCGATCATGGGAATTTGTTATACTCGATGAGGGGACTTTGTTATACTCAATCTGAGGACATTTATATTTGATCAGGGGGGCTTTGTTATACTTGATCAAGGGGGCTTTGTTATACTCGATCAGGAGACTTTGTTATACTCGATCAGGGGCCTTCGTTATACTCGATCAGGGGACTTTGTTATACTCGACCAGGGGACTTTGTTATACTCGACCAGGGTGCCTTTGTTATGCTCGATCAGGGGACTTTGTTATACTCGATCAAGGGACTTTGTTATACATAATCAGGGGACTTTGTTTTTCTCGATCAGGGGGCTTTGTTATACTCGATCATTGGACTTTGTTATACTCGACCAGGGGACTTTGTTTTACTCGATCAGGAGACTTTGTTATACTCGACCAGGGGACTTAGTTATGCTCGACCAGGAGCCTTTTTGTTATAGTCGAAAAGGGGACTTTGTTATACTCGATCAGGGGACTTTGTTATACTCGATCAGGGGACTTTGTTATATGCAACCAGGGAACTTTGTTTCTCTCGATCAGGGGACTTTGTTATACTCGACCAGGGGACTTTGTTATACTCGATCAGGGGCCTTTGTTATACTCGATTAGGGGACTTTGTTATACTCGATCAGTGGACTTTGTTATACTCGATCAAGGGACTTTGTTTTACTCGACCAGGGGACTTTGTTTTACTCGATCAGAGTACTTTGTTATACTCAATCAGGGGACATTGTTTTTCTCGATGAGGGGGCTTTGTTATACTCGATGAGGGAACTTTGTTATACTCGACCAGGGGACTTTGTTTCTCTCGATCAGGGGACTTTGTTATGCTCGACCAGGGGCCTTTTTTTATTCGCTCAGGGGACTTTGTTATACTCAATCAGAGGTCTTTGTTATACTCGATTAGGGGCCTTTGTTATACTTGACAAGGGGACTTTGTTTTACTCGATCAGGTGATTTTGTTTCTCTCGATCAGGGGACTTTGTTATACTCGCCTTCGGACTTTGTTTTTCTCGATCAGGGGACTTTGGTATACTCGACCAGGGGACTTTCTTATGCTCGACGAGGGGCCTTTTTTTTATTCGCTCAGGGGACTTTGTTATACTCAATGAGAGGTCTTTGTTATACTCGATTAGGGGCCATTGTTATACTTGACCAGGGGACTTTGTTTTACTCGATCAGGGGACTTTATTATACTCGATCAGGGGACTTTGTTACACTCAATCAGGGAACTTTCTTATACTCGATCAGGGGACTTTGTTATACTCGATCAGGGGGCTTTGTTATACTCGTTCAGGGGACTTTGTTATACTCGATCAGAGGTCTTTGTTATACTCGATGAGGGGACTTTGTTAAACTCAATCTGGGGACTTTTTATATTTGATCAGGGGGCTTTGTTATACTCGATCAAGGGGTTTTGTTATACTCGATCAGGGGACTTTGTTATACTCGATCAGGGGCCTTCGTTATACATGATCAAGGGACTTTGTTATACTCGACCAGGGGACTTTGTTATACTCGAACAGGGTGCCTTTGTTACGCTCGATCAGGGGACTTTGTTATACTCGATCAGGGGACTTTGTTATACTCGATCAGGGGACTTTGTTATACTCGATCAGGGGACTTTGTTATATGCAACCAGGGGACTTTGTTTCTCTCGATCAGGCGACTTTGTTATACTCGACAAGGGGACTTTGTTATGCTCGACCAGGGGCCTTTGTTATGCTCGATCCGGGACTTTGTTATACTCGATCAGGGGACGTTGTTATACTCGATCAGGGGTCTTTGTTATACTCGATCAGGGGACTTTGTTATACTCGATCAGGGGACTTTGTTATACTCGATCAGGGGACTATGTTTTACGCGACTAGGGGACTTTGTTTTACTCGATTAGAGTACTTTGTTATTCTCAATCAGGGGACTTTGTTTTTCTCGATGAGGGGGCTTTGTTATACTCAATCAGGGGACTTTGTTATACTCGACCAGGGGACTTTGTTTCTCTCGATCAGGGGACTTTGTTATACTCGACCAGGGGACTTTGTTATACTCTACCAGGGTGCCTTTGTTACGCTCGATCATTTGAATTTGTTATACTCGATGAGGGGACTTTGTTATACTGAATCAGGGGACTTTTTATATTTGATCAGGGGTCTTTGTTATACTCGATCAAGGGGGCTTTGTTATACTCGATCAGGTGACTTTGTTATACTCGATCAGGGGCCTTCGTTATACTCGATCAAGGGACTTTGTTATACTCGACCAGGGGAATTTGTTATACTCGACCAGGGTGCCTTTGTTATGCTCGATCAGGGGACGTTTTTATACTCGACCTGGGGCCTTTGTTATGCTCGACAAGGGGACTTTGTTATACTCGATCAGAGGACTTTGTTATACTCAATCAGGGGACTTTGTTATACTCGACCTGGGGACTTTGTCTTACTCGATGAGGGGACTTTGTTATACTCGACCAGGGGACTTTGTTATACTCGGTCAGGTGCCTTTGTTATACTCGATCGGGGGCCTTTGCTACACTCATTCAGGGGACTTTGTTATACTCGATCAGGTGACTTTGTTATATTCGTTCATGGGACTTTGTCATACTCGATCAGGGGGCTTTGTTATACTCGACCAGGGTGCCTTTGTTATGCTCGATCAGGGGACTTTGTTATACTCGATCAAGGGACTTTGTTATACTCAATCAGGGGACTTTGTTTTACTCGATCAGGAGACTTTGTTTTACTCGACCAGGGGACTTTGTTATGCTCGACGAGGAGCCTTTTTGTTATACTCGATAAGGGGACTTTGTTATACTCGATCAGGGGACTTTGTTATACTCGATCAGGGGACTTTGTTATACTCGACCAGGGGACTTTGTTTCTTTTGACATGGGGACTTTGTTATACTCGACCAGGGGACTTTGTTATGCCCGACCAGGGGCCTTTGTTATGCTCGATCCGGGGCTTTGTTATACTCGATTAGGAGACTTTGTTATACTCGATCACGGGACTTTGTTATACTCGATGAGGGGACTTTGATTTACTTGACCAG
Source organism: Homarus americanus (assembly GCF_018991925.1). Lineage (NCBI taxonomy): Eukaryota > Metazoa > Arthropoda > Malacostraca > Decapoda > Nephropidae > Homarus > Homarus americanus. The sequence continues at coordinate 19,480 of NW_024737796.1, forward strand.
GGGACTTTGTTATACTCGACCAGGGGACTTTGTTTCTCTCGATCAGGGGACTTTGTTATACTCGACCAGGGGACATTGTTATGCTCGACCAGGGGCCTTTGTTATGCTCGATCCGGTTCTTTGTTATACTCGATCAGGGGACTTTGTTATACCCGATCAGGGGATTTTGATGTACTCGTTCAGGGTCTTTGTTATACTCGATCAGGGGCCTTTGTTATACTCGATCAAGGGACTTTTGTATACTCGATCAGGTGACTTTGGTATACATGGTCAGACGACTTTGTTATACTCAATCAGGGGACTTTGTTTTACTCGAGCAGGGGGCTTTGTTATATTCGATCAGGGGACTTTGTTATACTCGACCAGAGGACATTGTTTTACTCGATCAGGGGACTTTGTTATAATTGACCAGGGGACTTTGTTATGCTCGACCAGGACGCTGTTTTACCGCGATCCGAGACTGTTATACTCGACCAGGGGACATTGTTTTACTCGATCAGGGGACTTTGTTGTAATCGTTCAGGGGACTTTGGTATACTCAATCAGGTGACTTTGTTATACTCGTTCAAAGGACTTTGTTATACTCGATCAGGGGGCTTTGTTATACTCGATCAGGGGCCTTTGTTATGCTCGACCAGGGTGCCTTTGTTATGCTCGATCATGGGAATTTGTTATACTCGATGAGGGGACTTTGTTATACTCAATCTGGGGACTTTGTTATACTCGATCAGGGGACTTTGTTATACTCGATCAGGGGACTTTGTTATACTCGATCAGGGGACTTTGTTATATGCAACCTGGGAACTTTGTTTCTCTCAATTAGGGTAGTTTGTTATACTCGACCAAGGGACTTTGTTATGCTCGACCAGGGGCCTTTGTTATGCTCGATCCGGGGCTTTGTTGTACTCGATCAGGGGACTTTGTTATACTCGATCAGGGGCTTTTGTTATACTCGATCAGGGGACTTTGTTATACTCAATGAGGGGACTTTGTTATACTTGATCAGAGGACTTTGTTTTACTCGACCAGGGGACTTTGTTTTACTCGATCAGAGTACTTTGTTATACTCGATCAGGGGACTTTGTTTCTCTCGATAAGGGGACACTGTTATACTCGACCAGGGGACTTTGTTTTACACGATTCGGGGACTTTGGTATACTCGACCAGGGGACTTTTTTATGTTCGACCAGGGGCCTTTTTTTATTCGCTCAGGGGACTTTGTCAAACTCAATCAGAGGTCTTTGTTATACTCGATTAGGGGCCTTTGTTATACTTGACTAGGGGACTATTTTTTACTCGATCAGGTGACTTTGTTTCTCTCGATTAGGGGACTTTGTTATACTCGCCTTCGGACTTTGTTTTACTCGATCAGGGAACTTTGGTATACTCGACCAGGGGACTTTCTTATGCTCGACGAGGGGCCTTTTTTTATTCGCTCAGGGGACTTTGTT
>NW_024737797.1:0-27477 GCF_018991925.1 Homarus americanus
AGTTACGTATTGCTATAAGGTATAAGGATAGTTCAAGACAACCTGAAAAAGTGCTAAATTGACCTCTTACCTGGGAGAGGTGATTATCTACATCGTAATGCTTGAGGAGTACTACACGAGAAGGTGTTGCTTTTGAGTTAGCCTGACTGCATACTGAGGCAGACAAGGGTAACGCTGAAAGACGCTGCTGCCGCCCTCCCGCACTAGATGTAGCCTGTCGCAACATCTGTGGGACGACAGTTCGCTGGTCCAGTATCAGCCCCTCGAGTCACCCTTCAGAGCTCACCAACCTAGGTGACATCCTTAATAACTATATCATTGTATCATAGTTGATGATTTCATACTCGATTCTGTGTGACAGCAAGCAGTAGTGTGTGTGTGTGTTGTGTGGTGTGTGTGTGTGTGTACGAATTTATGTGTATGAGTGAGTACGTGTACGAGTGTGTATATTTAGTGTGTATGTGTACGAGGTGTATAAAAGGCATTAGTGAGTATGTTTTTGTATGAGTGTATGTACGTACGAGGTGTATATGTGTACGCGTGTATAAATGAACCACTGGGACACACACACACACACAAACAAAACACACACACACACACACACACACACACACACACACACACACACACACTTCCCCCACGTTACACCTAATTAAAATATGTCGTTGTGCTGTGGCAGTAATTGAAAGCGTGTACGCTGCCTCCTGTATAATGAATTACTAAATGTATAACACGAAATCATAAGTATATTGCCTTATATTTCCTGGACGGGCGGGCGGGCGGGTTGGCGGGGTGGGTGGGTGGGTGGGTGGGTGGTTGGGTGGGTGGTGGCGGTATAAGAGAGTCGACCATTTCTAAACGACACCATCTACAATAACAATAATATACTCTCGATGAAATTCGAATTCCTCCTGTTTCTCTGGAACACTACCATGATGATGTGATGACGTTTTTAAGGTTATGTAGTGTGTGTGTGTGTGTACACCTTTTACTGTCAAGAATTTGCAGGTGCACCTAATCCTAACCCTTTCACCTCACCTCTTTCTTTATCCTCAATCTCCTTACCTCGCCCCTTTCCTACCCCCTCTTTCTCCTTCCCATTTCTCCACCCCCCCCTTACCTTCCCCAAGATAAGTGAACACCTGAGTGTAGAGGGGAAACACAGAAAACCTCTCCTCACAACCCCCTAACCTAACCTCCTTTCGCCCCCTTTCATCCCCCTCACTAACCCCTTAACCTGACCTTCGTCCCTTTCCCATCCCCCCTTTCATTACCCCTGACCTGACTCCTTGCTCCCCCCCCCCCCAGGCCAGGAACATCTGGGTCAGGGTCGACAAGGAGCTCTCATCAGCTGGGTGGTGAGCCCAGACACGTGGGGTTCCGGGATTCATGGCGCACTGGCATGCCTGAGGCGCTGCCCCTGACCTCAAGCTAGTGTTTGGGATTAGGTTATACTACACTCACACACACACGCACACAAGAAACATAAGAGGCCTTTTGTCCTTTCCTGCAACATCAAGCCTGACACCAACAAACACACAGACACATTAATAACAGCGTGTCTTCCTTACGTAACAAAGGACTAATCACTGTAGCTCCTCTTAAATAACTACAAGGTGTAATTGCCGGGGTGTAAGAGCCTCTATCCGGGGGTCAAGGGTGTAGTGAGTGATTTAGCTATGTCGAGGAGGAGGAGGAGGGAGGAGGCACATAATGCTCTCTTACAGAACAACCTTCAATTCTTTTTTAATTAAAACCAAGTACTTATTTTATATATTTACAGTGATAATAAAACTGGCCATTACTGCGACGTGTTAAGCAAGTTATTCGAACCAAGATCTCATGCCGGAGTGTTTGAAGTGTGGCGTCAGTCCCTGCTAGTGGTACTCTTAGGCGTTGAACCTGTATGACTGATCTTATGTCTTCTCAGGGAATGTGTATATATAGGTGAGTAACACGTTCAAGCACACGTATCTAGATCACAATAATGATAATAATAATAATAATAATAATAATAATATTAATAATAATAATAATAATAATAATAACAATGATAATAAAAATATTCTGTAATAACGCCAACAATATAATATATAAAAACAATAATAATTGGAAAATAATAATACTAATATTATTAATAATAAAATAATTAATTAAGTCATCCTGGTAAAATTTACGATTAACCTAAGCATCACAACATGTTTTGGCATCTAGTAACTTAACATCTTTAACAATATGATATAATGTGAAGAATCTTTCCTTGAAGATTACAGCTCGCCGTTGTTAACAAAGTTTCCTGGACACTTTGGGCACTGTTTGGATCATCTAATTGAGGTCAGTTGTTTTATCGAGCATTTGTATTTATCTGGCTGAGTTGAATCTACCAATTGAAGTAATTTATTATTAAATATTACATGTAAGTTGCTCCACTATACTCTGGTATATTGCTGGTGTGTTTTTGGGGGATGTCTATGTGCAATGCTTATTTAGCCTCCATAGTCTGACTACTTTGCAGTTCATAGATATTCTGGAGTTTTAATACGATGTATACTGACTCAGAGTTGCTATTTGATAAAATTTCAGTATGTTCTGGTATGACTGCAGGGTTATAGGAATATAGTTGAAATATTCTGAAGTATTTACTTTTCCTGTGTTTCACTCTGGCATTATTAAAACTGTAGAAGAGAAATAAAGGTAAGTACTATCCAGAATTTGAAGTTTAAATGTTTTGGTAAAGATGGCACTGTGAGCTTTTGACCTTCGCTAGGGATTTGCATCACAATTGGCTGCAAGCGAGATGTTGGTCTGGATTCTGGGCTGTGGGTTGGTTTGACTTAGTTCCTAGCCCCATTAGTCCCTGTTCACCTAGCAGCAAAGCAGGTACCTGGTGTAAGTCGAAAGTTGCGACCAGATTCAGGAAGTTGTTGGAGCTCCAGTAACTTGATGACATAAACCATTGATTCTTCAGGCTTGCCCTTGACTCTTTTCAGGCTTTCTACGCCCTTGACTCCATGAGACATAAAGGCAAGTATGAACTTAGCATGCTTCTGTTGCATCAAATGCTTTATAGCTTCACCTTACACAAGGATGTAGGGGAGGACCAAATTAAAAAATAAATAAAAGCTCTGTTTTTCCCTATTGGTCGTTGTCATGCTCTTTTTCATTTTTTTTTGCAATAGAATGTGGGTAGGAAGGTCAAAGTTTAAATTTTAACAACACAGTGAGACGGGGTTAGGTTGGTTAGATTGGATAGATTGGCTATGTTAGGTTAGGTTGGATTAGGATTGGCTATGTTGTGTTGTTCAGATTGAGGTTAGATTGGCTATGTTAGGTTGTGCTGATTGTGCCTGCCATTGCTTTGTTTGCACAGGCTAGGCTAGGTTACACTCTTGCACTAACCTCTCTCTCCTCTTCATCAACACAACTTCCAATTTGGTGGCCCTCCTTTCTCTGCTTTCTCATCCACTATTTCATTTACGTTGTCTTTTGCTCCCTTTATTTACACACCTCTCACTCACCTCCTGTTCTCTCTTTATTTCCTCCTTTATACGTATGTCTGTATTTTCAAGTGTCTCCTCCTCCTCTCCTCTTTCATTTTCCTCTTTACTTCTCCTCTCCTTTTTATTTTCTCTTCTCCTTCCCCCTCTTCCAGTTTCTCTTCTCCTTTCCTCCACTTGTCTCCCCACCCCCAATCCTTTCCTCTTCATCCCTCCTGTAGACTCTTCCTTCTGTCCCTTCCACATCTCTCTTCCTCCTCCCCTCTCCCCCTCCATCTCTTCTTCCTCCCCCCTTCACCCTCCTCCTCCTCCTGTTCAACCTTATAGCTCTTTCTCCCCTACTCTTCCATTTTACCCTCCTCCCCTTTCTTTCTTCTCTCTCCTTCTCCTCCCCATCCCCCCCCTCTCCTCCTTCTTTCTTCCCAATTCTTCCTCCTTGTTCTGATTCTTCCTCCTCCTCCTCCTCGTTGGTCTTTCCCCTCACCTTTTCTCACCTGTAATTGGGAAGGTCGTCAATACCTGAAACTGTCTCCACTGATGAACCACAAGTTGTCACCGCAGAGGGGAATTCTACCTACTAATTACGTAATTTTTATTCAATTACCAATTTTTACCAATTACCCAACTTTATTCAGTTACCAATTTTGCCTATTTGTTGTTTTTATTCAGTCACGTATCATAAATAGTGACTCAGAGAAAAACAGCCAATTTTGACCTCAATTACGCCATTTCTTTCTTCTGTTATCGCGCTCAATTTGCCATTACTTCGAGAAAAACAGCTAATTTAACTCTATTTCACTATTACAAATAATTCCCCCACAGTACTGTAAAATAGGGAACCAATTAACTGCAATTTTTCTCTTATTATGGTTCTCTTTTTTATGTACAAGAGAACAAGCACATACAAGCATACTAGTATATATATAGCACAAGTAGTCTACAAGTACAAGTAGTCTATTAGTACATGTGGTTTATTAGTACATGTAGTCATAAGTACAAGTAGTCTACAAGTACAAGTAGCCTATTGTTCATGTAGTACAAGTAGTCTACAAGCACAAGTAGTCTACAAGGACAAGTAGTCTATAAGCACAAGTAGTCTATTACAAGTAGTCTATAGCACAAGTAGTTCACAAGCACAAGTAGTTTATAAGTACAAGTATTCTACTAGTACAAGTAGTCTACAAGTACATGTAGTCTACAAGCACAAGTAGTCTACTAGTACAAGTAGTCACAAGTATTGGTAGTTTACTAGTACATGTAGTTCACAAGTACAAGTAGTCTGACTAGTTAATATGTAGTCTAATATGGTTCATAGTAGTCTACTAGTACAAATAGTTTGCAAGCACAAGTAGTCTACTAGTACATGTAGTCTACTAGTACAAGTAGTCTAGCACAAGTAGTCCACTATACAAGCAGTCTCATTAGCACAAATAGTCTCTCAAGTACAAGTACTAGGCACAAGCAGTCCATTAGGCACAAGAGACTGACAAGCACTGAGTCTCACAAGTGCCAGTCCACTGAAGCACGCTTAGTCCACACATAAGTAGTCCGACTTGCACAAGCAGTTCACTATATTAAAGAGGTCTACCATGCTGCTAGTTCACAAGCACAAGCAGTCTACACAGGCAGTCTGACTAGTACAAGCAGTCTACAAGTAGTTCATAATTACGAGTAGTCTATACACAAGTAGTCATGTAAGTAGTTCAATAGTGTTGCTAGTCTATAAGCACAAGTAGTTCTGCACAAGTAGCCTGGCTGGCTAACACGTAGGGTCTATATACAAGTATCTCTGGCTGTACACACAGGTAATCATACACAAATAGCCCACACACTGCTAGTCCATACACGCAGCCCATAGCCAAAATGTATTCATACAACAAGCAGACTGATATAAGTGTTAGCCACGCTAGGTCTCACACAAGCAGCCCAAGGCCACTGCTTAGCTCATACACAAGCAGGTCCACTAGCACAAGCTTAGTCCACAACAGTCTGGCTAGTGCACGCAGTCTGACAGCCACTGCAGCTCATACACAAGTAGTCTTACAAGCACAACTAGTCCATTAAGTACAAGTAGTCTACTAGGCACAAGTAGTCTACAGCACAAGTAGTCTGAGTAAGCACAAGCAGTCTACTAGCACAAGTAGTCTACAATAGTCTGCATATACAACAAGTAGTTCCTATGTCACAAGTAGCCCACAACAATGCCAGTCCACACAATAGTCCACAAGTAGCCCATACAAATGTAGTCTATATACAAGTACATCTCACAAGTAGTCTCACAAGCCACGCTAGTCTGACAAGCACAAGTAGCTCCATGCCACGCTAACCACAAGCACGCAGTCCACAAGCTGCTAGTCTCACAATAGTCTACAGGCAAGATCATGTTGTCTTAGTCTACACAAGCAGTTCAAGCGTTTAGGCTCACTAGTACAAGTAGTCTACAAGCACAAGCAAGAAACCTCTCACATATCATATCACCAATGAACGTTCCCAGACACACTCTAACTTACCGTGGTCATGACTTAACATTCCTCTGGCTCAAGCCAAACTCACTTATTCTCTCCTTTTTCTTTTGTGCTCTCTCTCTTTCTTTTCTTCCTTTCTTTCCTTTGCATCCCTCCCAATTTCTTTCTCTTCTGCAAATAAACCAAGACGTTGGATCTCTCATCTTCACTAATACAATATCATTTTTGACTGTTTCACGACTTCTACAATTTCCCACGACTTCTACACTTCCCACGACCCACTATAATTTCCTTTTACGACTCCACTACAATTCCCACGACCCACTATAATTTCACGATCCAGTATTCTCTACAACTTCTTACAATTCTCCTACGACCCCTACAATTTCTCTACGACTTCTGACAATTTCCTAATGACCCCACATTTCTACGACTCTCTACAATTTCCCCAGGATAACCTCTCTTGACAGTACTTCACCTACTGTCGAGGATAGAAGGCAGGAAGTAATTTGGCCACGATAATTGTCGATTTATACTTAAGATTTATCATTATCATTCTTCTTCTTCTTCTTTCTTCTTCTTCTGCGTTCGTGAGGAGTTGGTCATACACCCGATAGCGTATAGGGGAGACTAAAGGAGTGACTAGGGGGTAATTGCTTCAAACTCTGGAACTCATCCTCAATAGGACTATTAATATCAGTCAGGTCCGTAGAGGCGTGTATTGTGGTCATAAACGAGGAACAGAATTCACGTGCAGTTTAAACCTGTTTATTCTTGGGTTTAAAACTAGTTCACTATTGGATTAAACCACTCAGTCTGGGTTAAACTTGGATATAATTAGTTTTATGATATTTCAACAGGAAGTAACTTAACACAGTGTTGTGCTAATAACCATAACGTGACTTAATCCAACCTTACTTAACCTATCCTAACCTTACTCAATCCTACCTAACCCAACTTAACCTGCCAACCTATCCTAACCTTACCTAACCCAATGTATCCTAATCAACCTAGAACCACCTGAATTTGGGATCAGTTTTACGGAGGTGAGCTACCGTGGCTGTGCTTATGTTCTGCTCTCTCTCTCTCCACCGTCCTGGGAATAACAACACAGACTGGTTGTACCCAAGAGTGGTCCTACACCGTCCTGGGAGAAACAGTCCTGGTGAGGGCGGAATTGCTGTCACGCACCTCATCCAATCTCCGAGAGGTCCAAACAGAGTTCTCTCACCACCACCACCACCCAGCCGTCATGCCCACGACCTCATCACCACCACGGCTATCATCACCACCACCACCACGGCCTCACCACGACCACCACGGTCTCCCTCACCACCACGGCCCTCACCACCACCACGGCTATCATCACCACCACCACTTGCCCTCACTCACTCACCACCACGGCCTTCACCACCAGCCTCCAACCGTAGCCTCCAAGAATAACTGTAGCCTCAAGGACAACAAACTGTAGCCTCAAGAACAACAACCGTAGCCTCAAGAACAACAAACTGTAGCCTCCTCAACAACAACAATCAAGGGCCTCAAGAATAACAATCGTAGCCTCAACAACAACAACCGTAGCCTCAAGAACAACAACCGTAGCCTCAACAACAAATAATAGCCTCAAGAATAACAACCGTAGCCTCAACAACAACCGTAGCCCTCAAGAACAACAATCATAGCCTCAACAACAACTGTAGCCTCAACAACAACAATCATAGCCTCAAGAATAACAACCTGTAGCTCTCAAGAACAACAAATGTAGCCTCAAGAACAACTGTAGCCTCAAGAACAACAATCATAGTCTCAACATAACAACCATAGCCTCAATAACAACAACTGTAGCCTCACGATAACTCCAACACTGGGTTAAAAAATAAGATCAAATAACCTGACACAGTATTAAAGTCAAACTCATTTTCTATGAGACAACCAAAATTCCTTAATTGGACGTCAGGCAACAGGGTCGGGTGTGACGTCACGAGAGGAAAGAGAAAAATAACAGGGGGCTCAGGGTGACGTCACGAGAGGTAGAGAAAATAGAGGGGGCTCAGGTGTGACGTCACGAGAGGTAGAGAAAAATAACAGGGGCCCAGGTGTGACGTCACGAGAGGTAAGAGAAAAAATAACAGGGAGTTTCAGGTGACGTCACGAGAGGTAAGAGAAAAATAACAGGGGGCTCAGGGTGACGTCACGAGAGGTAAGAGAAAAATAACAGGGGGTCTCAGGTGTGACGTCACGAGAGGTAAGAGAAAAATAACAGGGGCTCAGGTGTGGCGACAGAGGTAAGGAGAAATGCATGAGCTCAGGTGTCAGACAGATAAAAGAGAGAGAGAGAGAGAGAGAGAGAGAGAGAGACACTACAGCAACACAGCCATCATCTCCCAGGTTACTACAGGTAATTAAAACTGCAGGTGGTCATTAAGTAATTAGCTGCAATATGCGTTCATCAGGCACGACTAAACCCAATCTAGCTTACCTAACTACAGAACACCAACACAGGATCCACCAAACTCACGCTAAATGCTCCTCTCTGTAACCTGAGGTGGGTGGGGAGTTATTATCGCACTGGTCAGACAACCAGACGCTTGGTCTGTAACCCCCCCACGAGGATGTAGTTCGTTGTAATACCTGGTGCGTGAGCTAGTATTTTCCTCTTCACACCAACTAGTCATAAAATTCCTACCTGGTGTCCAAATCACCCAGACTGAATATGTAGAAACACACACACACACACACACTACATGCCGCCTACCCACACTTGACTGACAGCCCCCCAGGTTGACTCGTAAATGTTCCAGGATAGACAGAGTTTTTCAGCGGATAGTTCACCCCTCCGGCCCTCTGTACTTTGATCTATACACCCCGTGGACGCTGAGAGAAACATTTTCAAGAAAAAAGTTGAATGGAACGTATGGTAAATAAGAGTGCTTCGTGTGTGTGGAGGCAACCTGTGGTGTAATGGTCAGCATGCTCGCCTCGCAAGCGAGCGGACCCGAGTTCGATCCCCAGGCAGGATGAAACTACAAGTTTCTTGACGCCATTTGCCTCTATCTACCCCGTGTTCCGGGGTAATAGTTAGCCAGTGCAGTTGGCGAGTTGTCCGGTCTTCTGGAACTATCCTTGACACTGGGTCATGCAGCTCGTTAACTCAGGTGTGGTTGTGGTGTTGGCGACAGCTTCTACACCTTAAAACAAATTCAAGCCTAGGTGCCTTTGGCCGCCATCGTCGTCTATCTATGTGTATGTGTCTGTGTCTATCGCTGGCCGGGTCTGTCTGTCTAACCAAACCTAAACTTAATCCCAGGTGTATATTAGGGCTGATTAATCACCAACAGGTGATCTAATTCTAAACCAACTTCCATTACACTTACAGGTTAATTTCCTGCTTCTCTCCCTACAGAGACAAACAGACAGACAGAAAGACAGATAGTATGAGACAGACAGATGACAAACCACTGTACCCCGTTCTTGTCTCTCACCTGGCAGAACACCACACCTCACCTTCCTCAGTTCATACCCCAGGAAGGTTAATATGGCCTCTACGGACCAAAAAATGAAAAGGTTTGAGTATTTTTCAGCGAGATCCTTGAGACTATTCTTTGGTCCGTGAACAGAAATCGGTTACCTTAAGAATTTTTTTGTAAGTCCTGACGGTGTGTGTGTGTGTGTGTGTGAGACGTGTACGGCATAATGTATACATGGTACAATGGTATGGAGTGGCGTCACGTCACTGCAACACCTAACTCCACCCATCTGTTCCACCCACCTCACCCCACTCCACTCTCACTCAACCCACCCCACCCACTTCATCCCAATCTAACTCCACCCTACTCCAATCCACCCCACCCACCCACCCACCCACCCACCCCAACCCACTCCACCCACCCACTCCACCCACTCATTCCACCCACCCCACTCCACCCACCCTCACCCCACTCCACCCACTCTACCCCAACCCCACCTCACCCTACTCCACCCACCACCCCTACTCCACCCACTTCACCCACCCACCTCACCCACTTCACTCCACCCACCTCACCCACTTCATTCCACCCACCCCAATCTCTACTCCACCCACCCTCACCCCACTCCACCCACTCACCCACCCACCCCACCCACTTCATTCCACCCACCTCACCCTACTCCACCCACCCCAATCTCACCCACCCACTTCCACTCCACCCACCCCACCCACTTCATTCCACCCACCCCACCCACCCACCCTCACCCCACTTCCACCCATCTCCACTCCACCCACCTCACCCACTCATTCCACCCACCACCCCACTCCACCCACCTCACCCCACTCCACCCACTTCCACTCCACCCACCTCACCCCACTGCTCCCCACATCACCACACCCACCCGCCCACCACTCCACCCATTTTGCACCCAACCACTTCCACCCTCTCCCACCACCTCACCACTACTGTCCCACCTCTCCCACCACCAGTCCCACCTCTCCCACCACCACTGTCCCACCTCTCCCACCACCACCACTACTGTCCCACCACTCCCACCACCACTGTCCCACCTCTCCCACCACCACTGTCCCACCTTCTCCCACCACCACCACTACTGTCCCACCTCTCCCACCACTACCTACTGTCCCACCTCCCACGACCAGTCCCACCTCTCCCACCACCACTGTCCCACCTCTCCCACCACCACCATTACTGTCCCACCTCTCCCACTACCACCACTGTCCCACCACCACCACTACTGTCCCACCTCTCCCACCACCACCATTACTGTCCCACCTCCACTACCACCACTGTCCCACCACCACCACTACTGTCCCACCTCCCACCACTACTGTCCCACCTCTCCCACCACCACCAGTACTGTCCCACCCACCACCATTACTGTCCCACCTCCCACCACCACCATTTCATCCCAACTCTCCTCCCACCACCTCACCACCACCACTGTCCCACCACCATCAGTACTGTCCCACCTTCCCACCACCTCCACCATTACTGTCCCACCTCCCACCACCACCACTGTCTCACCTCTCCCACCACCACCACCACTGTCCCACCACCACCATTACTGTCCCACCTTCCCACCACCACCATTACTTGTCCCACCCTCCCACCACCACCACTGTCTCACCTCTCCCACCACCTCCACTCACTGTCCCACCACCCACCATTACTGTCCCAATCTCTCCCCACCACCACCATTACTGTCCCACCCTCCCACCACCACCATTACTGTCCCATCTCTCCCACCACCACCACCACCACTGTCCCACCACCATCAGTACTGTCCCACCTTTCCCACCACCACCATTACTGTCCCACCTCCCACCACCACCACTGTCTCACCTTCCCACCACCACCACCTCACCTCCACTGTCCCACCACCCATCAGTTCTGTCCCACCTTCCCACCCACCACCACTACTGTCCCACCTCCCACCACCACCACTGTCCCACCTCCCACCACCACCACCACTGTCCCACCACACCACCAGCACTGTCCCACCTTTCCCACCACCACCACTGTCCCACCCTCCCACCACCACCACTGTCCCACCACCACCACTGTCCCACCTCTCCCACCACTGTCCCACCACCACCACACTGTCCCAGCTCTCCCACCACCACCACCACCTCCCACCACCACCACCACTGTCCCACCTCTCCCACCACCACCACCACCACTGTCCCACCTCTCCCCCACCACCACCACCTCTCCCACCACCACCATTACTGTCCCACCTCCCACCACCACCATTACTGTCCCACCTCCCACCACCACCACCTCTCCCACCACCACTGTCCCACCTCCTCCCACCACCACCATCACTGTCCCACCCTCCCACCACCACCATTACTGTCCCACCTCTCCCACCACCACCACTGTCTCTGCCACCACCATACTGTCCCACCTCCCACCACCACCACCTCTCCCACCACCACCACCTCTCCACCACCACACCACTGTCCCACCTCCCACCACCACCACCACCATCACTGTCCCACCCTCTCCCACCACCACCACCACCACCACCACCACATGTCCCACCTCCCACCACCACCACCACCACTGTCCCACCTCCTCCTCCCACCACCACCACCACTGTCCCACCCTTCCACCACCACACCACCACCACTGTCCCACCTCTCCCACCACCACCACTACTGTCCCTCCTCCCACCACCACCACTACTGTCCCACCCTCCCACTACCACCACTACTGTCCCTCCTCTCCCCCCCACCACTGAACCCCTCTCCCACAACCACCACCACTCACCACCATCACTGTCCCACCTCCCACCACCACCACCACCACTACTGTCCCACATCTCTGGTAACTGCAAACGCGGCTCCTGCCAAGTTCAAGATAGGTAACAACACTATTGACTATGTTTCTTCTTTTTAATATCTTGGTGTTTCTGTCCCTTGTACCTACCTGCCATACAACAGCTAACTCGCAATGTATTGACAGACTGAGACCTCTTAGAAGTGTGAGTGGGTACAGCCTCAATTATGGTGCTAATATTAGAATTGTTAAAACAATGTACCTAGGCTATATAAGATCTTGATAGATTACCACGCACCAGCCCTGGTCATTCGTGACGGGTGCTGACAAGCTCGAAAATGCAAAATAAAGCCCTCAGAATTATCCTAGGATGTTCCATGAGCACTAAAGTACTTAATATGAGGAAAGAACTAGGTATACCCAGTGTTAAAGATAGAATAATTGAAGTCAACCCTCATGATAGCCTTCTAAGGCTGCGTGGTGATCGTGATAACATTGTTTCTTTAAAATTGCTAGAATGTATGAACCATCGGACTACTGAGTCTAAATGGATCCAAACTACAGCTACAATATGAAGATGTTTGGACTAGACTACCTGTACACAAAGTTGAGACACAACAGCGCTTCCTGCCACCTCTGGCGGACAGTTCTCGATATCACAATACCGACGTATCCGCCTAAAAAATTATATATCAAAGCATTTATCTCCAACACACTGCCAAATTGAGAGCTATTGAACACATACACACTCTACAGACTGATGATAATATCACACAGACCATCTACACTGATGGATCTCTTAACATCCGCCTGTGGGAGGGCTGAAGTGCTATTGTTGTGACTCAACCTGACGGTAATATAATTGAGAAAGGAGTTAGAATTAACAACTGGGCATCCACTCTACAAACTGAATTAGTTACCATACTCACAGCTATTAAATTTATTGAAACCACTGTTGCTGACAGTCTCATCATCACTGACTCTCTATCCTCACCATTTGCCCTTGGTACCACTGTGGTCATCACGCTCTTGTCTCTGAAGCCAGACACAAATATGCGTGCCTTGTTGACCGGGGTGTCAGGTCAAACTGTTGTGATCCCTCTCACATGGCCTCATAAAACATGACAGAGTTGATGCTCTCACCAAACTTCTAGTGTCTAACAAAGACAACTGTTGAATACAATTTGGGTCTGTCAAAAGAACCCCAAAACTGTAATTAGAAAAGAACTTTATTGATGAGTTTGACGTAAGTAGACAAGTGCAAACAGGCACTAGTCGATCCATAGTTTACCATGATGAGATGTATCAAGTGAAATATGTATATGGAGCAAGTAACAAGATCACTGAGATTACAGATGTTGTAACTGCTAGATTAGGTTAGGATATAAGTACCTTTGGCAGTATGTTCTGCAGGTGTAAACAAAATTAAATGTGAAGTGTGTACATACATGTACACATTTGAACACTACGTCCTCGACTGTGTGAAGATAGAACCTTTAGGACAGGGTCCACACACTGTGTGTGAAATGGCACAACACTTCATCTCTAATGGCAAGATAGCATATTAAGATTGTATCCTTTTTGCATAGTAACTATATCAATTCTCATGTACAAAACCAAATACGCATATGGCGAATACCTCCCACGTAAATGTGAATAACAAAGTGTGAAATAATGCCTCACGCCTGTCTTGCGCATTTGTGAATAAGTTACCCTTTTGTATTGTAGAAACTAAACAAATAATGTAAATGAAATACTGTGCAACATTCAGTGCCATAATATCCTGACAACGGGGTTAATTATTATGACCTTTTTGTAAACTCTATCATAATCCTGCGCTACCTCCACAGGATGAATGTGAGTGCACAATAAAGTAGCTGCTGCAAGCAAAAAAATAAAATCAATCTCCCACCACCACTGTCCCACCTCTCCTGACCCACCCACCACCACACCACCTACTGTCACCTCTCCCACCACCACCACCACTGGCCCACCTCTCCCACCACCACCACCACCACCACTACTGTCCCACCTCTCCCACCCACCACCACACCACTACTGTCCCACCTCTCCCCCACCCACCACCACCCTACTGTCACCTCTTCCCACCACCACCACCACTGTCCCACCTCTTCCACCACCACCTGCCACCACTGTCCCTCTCCCACCACCACCACTACTGTCCCACCTCTCCCACCACCACTCCTGTCCCTCCTCTCCCCCACCACTGAACCCCTCTCCCACAACCACCACCACCACCACTACTGTCCCTCCCCGCCCACCACTACTGTCCCTCTGGTAACCCATAAACGCGGCCCTTAAGTTCAAGATAAATAACACTTTTGATGCTATGTTTCTTCTTTTAAATATCTTGGTGTTTCCGTCCTTGTACCTACCTGCCATACAACAGCTAACCCCACAATGTACTGACAGACTGAGACCTCTTAGAAGTGTAGCGGGGTACAGCCCACACTATGGTGCTAATATTAGAATTGTTAAAACAATGTACCTAGGCTATATAAGATCTCTGATAGATTACCACGCACCAGCCCTGGTCATTCGTGACGGGAAAGGCGTTGTCAAGCTCGAAAATGCAAAATAAAGCCCTCAGAATTATCCTGGATGTTCCATGAGCACTAAAGTACTTAATATGAGGAAAAGAACTAGGTATACCCAGTGTTAAAAGATAGAGATAGTGAAGTCAACCTGATAGCCCTAAGGCTTCTAAGTGGTGATCCTGATAACATTGTTTCTTAAAATTGCTAGAATGTATGAACCATCGGACTACTGAGTCTAAATGGATCCAAACTACGGCTACATATGAAGATGTTTGGACTAGACCACCTGTACAAAGTTGAGACACAACAGCGCTTCCTGCCACCCTGGCGGACAGTTCCTTCGATATCACAATACCGACGTATCCGCCTAAAAAATAATTATACAAGCATTTATCTCCAACACACTGCCAAATTGAGGCTGAAACACATACACTCTACAGACTGATGATAATATCACACAGACCATCTACACTGATGGATTTCTTAACACCGCCTGTGGGAGGCTGGGTGCTGTGACTCAACCTGACGGTAATATAATTGAGAAAGGGTTAGAATTAACAACTGGGCATCCTCTAACTGAATTAGTTACCATACTCACAGCTATTAAATTTATTGAAACCACTGTTGCTGACAGTCTCATCATCACTGACTCTCTATCCTCACTACTTGCCTGGTGCCCTCGACTCAGGTTGTCACGCTCTTGTCTCTGAAGCCAGACACAAATATGCGTGCCTTGTTGACCGGGGTGTCAGGGTCAAACTGTTGTGGATCCCTCTCACATAGGCCTCATAAAACATGACAGAGTTGATGCCCTCACCAAACTCGCGTCTAACAAAGACACCGTTGAATACAATTTGGGTCTGTCAAAAGAACCATAAAACTGTAATTAGAAAGAACTTATTGATGAGTTTGACGCAAGTAGACAAGTGCAAACAGGCACTAGTCGATCCATAGTTTACCATGATGAGATGTATCAGAAGTGAAACATGTATATGGGCAAGTAACAAGATCACTGGATTACAAGATGTTGTAACCGCTAGATTAAGGTTAGGATATAAGTACCTTTGGCAGTATGTTCCTCAAGCAGGTGTAAACAAACTAAATGTAAAGTGTGTGTGGCCATACATATGCCACACATTTGGCTACTACGTCTCGACTGTGTGAATAGAACCTTTAGGGACAGGTCCAAGCACACTGTGTGAAATGACAACACTTCATCTCTAATGGCAAGATAGCCGACATATTAAGTTGTATCACTTTTTTGCTTAGTAACTATATCAATTCTCATGTACAAAACCAAATGCAGTATTGGAATACCTCCACGTAAATGTGAATAACAAAGTGTGAGGAGCCAGACATACTGCCTCACACGCCTATTCTCACATTTGTGAATAAGTTACCTTTATGTATAGAACTAAACAAATAATGTAAATGAAATACAGTGCAGCATTCGGTGCATAATATCCTGACAACGGGGTTAGTGTATGACCCTTTGTAAACTCTCTCTGTAATCCTTTTGCGCTACCGCTCTGCAGGATAGTGTGGGGTGCACAATAAGTAGCCGCTGCAAGCGGCAAAATAAAAAATCAATCTCCCACCACCACTGTCCACCTCTCCTGACCACCACCACCACCACTACTGTCCCACCTCTCCCACCACCACCACTGCCCCACCTCTCCCACCACCACCACCACCTGTCCACCTCTCCCACCACCACCACCACTACTGTCACCTCTCCCCACCACCCACCACCACCACCAGTACTGTCCCACCTCTCCCACCACCACCACCACTACTATCCCACACCTCTGCCACTACCACCACCACTACTGTCCCACCTCTCCCACCACCACCACCACCACCACCACTACTGCAGCACCTCTCCACCACCACCACCACCACCTGTCCCTCTCCCACCACCACTACTGTCCACCTCTCCCACCACCACTACTGTCTCACCTCCCACCACCACCACCACCACTACGTCCACCTCTCCCACCACCACCACCACTACTGTCCACCTCTCCACCACCACCACCACCACCACTGTCCACCACCACCACCACCACCACCACTGTCCCTGCACCTCTCCCACCACCACCACCACTACTGTCCACTTCCTCTCCACCACCACCACTACTGTCCACCTCTCCCACCACCACCACTGTCCCCTCTCCCACCACCACACTGTCCACCTCTCCCCACCACCACCACCACCACCACCACCACTGTCCACCTCTCCCACCACCCCACCACTGTCCCACCACCACCATTCTCCCACCTCTCCCACCACCACCTACTGTCCCACCTCTCCCACCACCACCACTACTGTCCCACCTCTCCCACCACCACCACTACTGTCCCACCTCTCCCACCACCACCCTTACTGTCCCACCTCTCCCACCACCACCACTACTGTCCCACCTCTCCCACCACCACCACTACTGTCCCTCTCCCACCACCACCACTACTGTCCCACCTCTCCCACCACCACCACTACTGTCCCACCTCCCCACCACCACCACCACTACTGTCCACCTCTCCCACCACCACCCCACTGCTGTCCCTCTCCCACCACCACCACTGTCACCTCTCCACCACCACCACTCTGTCCCTCTCCCACCACCACCATTTACTGTCCACCACCACCATCACCACTGCTGTCACCTCTCCCACCACCACCACTGTCCACCTCTCCCACCACCACCACTACTGTCCACCTCTCCACCACCACCACTACTGTCCACCTCTCCCACCACCACCACCACTGCTGTCCCACCTCTCCCACCACCACCACTGCTGTCCCTCCTCTCCACCACCACCATACTGTCCCACCTCTCCCCACCACCACTACTGTCTCACCTCTCCCACCACCACCACTACTGTCCACCTCTCCCACCACCACCACTACTGTCCACCTCTCCCACCACCACCACTGCTGTCCCACCTCTCACCACCACCACTACTGTCCCACCTCTCCCCACCACCACCACTACTGTCCACCTCTCCCACCACCACCACTGCTGTCCACACTCTCCCCCACCACCACCACTACTGTCCACCTCTCCCACCACCACCACTACTGTCCCACCTCCCACCACCACCACTACTGTCCACCTCACCACCACTGCTGTCCACCTCTCCCACCACCCACTACTGTCCACCTCTCCCACCACCACCACTACTGTCCACCTCTCACCACCACCACCACTACTGTCCCACCTCTCCACCACCCACCACTACTGTCCCACCTCTCCCACCACCACCACTACTGTCCCTCTCCCCACCACCACCACTACTCTTCCACCTCTCCCACCACCACCACTACTGTCCACCTCTCCACCACCACCACTACTGTCCCACCTCTCTCCCACCACCACCACTACTGTCCACCTCTCCCACCACCACCACTACTGTCACCTCTCCCACCACCACCACTGCTGTCCCACCTCTCCCACCACCACCACTGCTGTCCACCTCTCCCACCACCACCACTGCTGTCCACCTCTCCACCACCACCACCACTACTGTCACCTCTCCCACCACCACCACCACTACTGTCCCACCTCTCCCACCACCACCACTCTGTCCCTCTCCCACCACCACACTCTGTCCACCTCTCCCAGATTCTTTGTGAAACTCGTTTTTCTTTCCTTTTTTCTTTTCCTTTCCATTCCGTTTTATTCTCCTTTTCCTTTGTGATCCCTTATTCATGGCTGCCTGTTCCACTTTTTATTTATCTATCTATCTGTCTGTCTGTCTGTCTGTTTGCCTGTCTGTCTGTCTGTCTGTCTGTTTGCCTGTCTGTTTGCCTGTCTGTCTGCCTGTCTGTCTGTCTGTCTGTCTGTCTGTCTGTCTGTCTGTTTGCCTGTCTGTCTGCCTGTCTGTCTGTCTCTGTCTGTCTCCCTGTCGATATACGGTCTCTCTCTCTCTCTCTCTCTCTCTCTCTCTCTCTCTCTCTCTCTCTCTCCCTACACGTTACAGGGCCGATACATAACTCCGTATCATTAAATATTACAGGACTACAGTATATAATTATTACCTGTACGCTAATAGCAATGTGTACCTTAGTGTAATTAATTTTCAGGGATTAATTATGTTTTTGCCCTATTGATTAGAGAAATACCGTACTGTATATATAATTCCCATAATACAGACACGTTACTCTGTTATTGTATAAATTACCATAATGAGGAGAGGTACTATGATCGCTGTTTAATAATTGATTGATAATTATACAACTCAGTTTAATTACGATCTATAAAAAAATGTCCAAATTATTAAATCATTAGTAATTATCATACATCTTAATAATCAATAATGACCGAATTATCATATATATCTTATAATTCAGACCTAATTATCATTATATATAACCCAATTATCATACAAGACTTAATCACTAATTAATGTTCAAATAATTCCCAGCTAATGATCAGGTATTTCCTAATGTATAATACCCAGATTGAAGGAGGACACAAAGGTTGTATAAATTATCGGGAATGAATAATAAGGCCGCCAGCTGACTGAATAATTTACCGCCACGCAACGAAAGAAAAACTGATTATCATATAATTGTTGAGTTGTGAAGACGATCTGATTACTGGTAAATTATATTACTCGTAAGAATTAGTTTTATTATTATTATTATTATTATTATTATTATTATTATTATTGTTGTTGTCTTATTATTAATGGTGGAATAAGGACATGTATCTCATAAGGGTAGAGTCTCTGTGTAATTACATCACTATTTTAACCCCTATTATTGTGTAGTCAGGGGCGTAGTGGCTTGAGTGGATAGACACCTAACATTACAGTTGGGGAAGTGAGGGCGGTCGAGTGTAGTGCCGATACCAAACCAACTCTCCCCCCCCCACCAGAACCTCACCTTTGTTTACACCCAATTGACCCATAACACCACAAATATTTCTAATAGTAATGGCGTCCAAATTCAACTGAGACTCAACTTGGTGTCATAACTTCTGTCAGAGGGTTATTTTATATTTCCTCACGTCCCCATACTGAGAAACATTTTACTTGCATGCGAGAAATATTTGACGTCCACACTGAGAAACATTTAACTTCCACACTGAGAAACATTCAACTTCCATACTGAAACATTTGACTTTCACATTGAGAAACATTTGACTTCCACCTGAAACATTTGACTTCCACCTGAGAAACATTTGACTTTCATGCTTAGAAAAATTTGTCTTCCAGCTGAGAAACATTTGACTTCCACCGAGGAAACATTTTATTTCCATGCTGAGAAACATTTGTCTTCTATCTAAACATTTGACTTCCGCTGAGAAAAAATTTACTTCCATCTGAGAAACATTTGACTTCCACCCGAGAAACATTTTATTTCCATGCTGAGAAACATTTGTCTTCTATCTAAGAAACATTTGACTTCCACGCTGAGACACATTTGATTTCCACATTGAGAAACATTTTACTTTCATACTAATAAACATTTAACTTCCATACTGAGAAACATTTGACTTCCACACTGAGAAACATTTCACGTCCACATGAGAAACATTTGACTTCCACACTGAGAAACATGAACCTTTGTGAATCTGGACCTGGCAAGACTGTGAAGGTAATTGGTAAAAGACGGCAACCACAGGATTTCATTTTAAAAATCTTTCTACAATCCTCCGCTCTCCCCCACCACCCACCATCCCTTCAACCGTCCTCAACCATCCCCTCCTCACCACCACCATCCCTCACCACCCAACCAACCCTTCAACCGTCCTCAACCATCCCACCCTCTCCACCCACCATCCCTCACCACCCATCAACCCTTCAACCGTCCTCAACCATCCCCTCCTCACCACCACCACCCAACCAACCCTTCAACCGTCCTCAACCATCCCCTCCCTCACCACCCACCATCCCCTCTCCCAACCATCCCTTCAACCGTCCTCAACCATCCCCTCCCTCACTCTCCTCAGGTTCATAATAATCTTTCTTAAATGTGATTTCATTTGGCAATCTATTTTATCTTAAGAAATCCACTTACCAGACCTGTGTGTGTGTGTGTGTGTGTGTGTGTGTGTGTGTGTGTGTGTGTGTGTTGTGTGCGGGGAGAGCAGTGAATCTACTGACCAAAATTCTTTAATCAATTACGAACAAAAATAGTCTAACTGAACAAGGAGTGATGAAGACCGTGTACTACACCTCCTGGAGAGAGAGAGAGAGAGAGAGTGTGTGTGTGTGTGTGTGTGTGTGTGTGTGTGTGTGTGTGTGTGTGTGTGTGTGTGTGTATGTGTACATGGTTAGCAGTACGGCTGGTGTGTGATACATACTGTAATTTACCCTCTGGTCTCGAATGGCTTAAGTATTCAAGTCTAAACACACACACACACACACACACACACACACACAATTACTACTACTACTATTACTTTGCTGTCACTCTGAATCAAGTATGACGATCATCCAGCTATGATACAATGATATGAGTTAGTAAGGATGTCACCAAAGTTGGTGAGTTCTGAGGTGACTTAAGAGGCCGATGCAGGACCGGCAGTGTCATTCACAGATGTTGCACATGTGGAGGCTACATCTAGTGCGGGAGAGGGCGGTGACAGAGTACCGCATCAGAGGCTTCTGAGAAAAGTTAAGGCTCATGGTATCGAGGGAAGTTTTTAAATTGGATAAAATCATGGATCACCGATAGAGGGCAGAGGGTCAGCGTAGATGGTGTTAAATCTGAGTGGGGCTGTGTAACCAGTGGGGTTCCCCAGGGGTCAGTACTAGGCTCACTCTTGTTCATAATCTACATAAACGATCTAGATACTGGGATCAGCAGTGACATAAGCAAGTTTGCGGATGACACCAAATAGGAGAGCAGATTAATTGGGCAGGATGCAAATGCACTACAGGAGGATTTAAATAAACTGCAGGAGTGGTCAGAAAAATGGCAAATGAAATTCAACACCAGCAAGTGCAGCGTACTGAGATATTGGAAGAACAAATACTGTCAATGTATACAGCCTTAACAACATAAACCTAAGAAGTCGACTTGTGAAAGAAACTTTGGGGTACTGTAAGCCCGGACCTACGGCCTGAAAACAGTGCGTTAATGTTCGAAATAAGGCAAACAGAGTATTGGGTTTTAAATCTAGAAGTGTAAGTAATAAGAGTGCAGAGGTCTTGCAACTATATCTTGCGCTAGTCAGGCCGCACCTCGATTATGCGGTTCAGTTCTGGTGCCCTTATTATAAAATGGATATCAATTCACTGGTGTCGGTGCAGTGAAGAATGACGAAAATGATTCCAGGACTTGAAACTTCCATATCAAGATAGATTAAAGAAACTAAACTTGCATTCCTAGAAGACGAAGAGTGCGGGGAGATATGATGAAAGTATTCAAAGTGGGTGAAGGAATCAATAAGGGATATAGATAAAGTTCTTATAATATCCGAGCAGGATAGGACTCGAACAACAGTTTAAGTTGGATAAGTTTAGGTTTAGGAGGGAGATAGGAAGGAACTGGTTCACAAATAGGGTGGTGGACGAGTGGAACAAGCTTACCAACTTTGTAGTAAGTGCTGGAACGCTGGAAAGTTTTAAAAGGAGGCTAGATAGATTCATGGATGATAGAGAGTGGTAGTAACTCTCGACAGGAGCTGCCATGCACAGGCCAACCGGCCTATTGCAGACTCATATGTTCTGACAGTGTCTTTTCGGCGTTGGCGCTTGTCTGCCTCGGTATGCAGTCAGGCTAACTTGAAAATATTGACACCTTCTTGTGTGGAGTAATCGTCTCCCAGGTGAGGGAGTCGATTTGGCACTTTTTTCAGGTTTGTCTCAAGACTATCCTAATACCTTTTCAGTTGCCCACCAGCGATACGTTTACTATTCGTTAGGTGACTGTAAAGTAGCTGCTTTGGCAGTCTACTGTCGTCCATGTGGGTAACATGGCCAGTCCAGCATAGTTGTTCATGGATAATGGCAGCCTCGATGCTTCAGTTGGTGTCAGGAAGAATACTGGCATTTGTTCTTCCCAACATACTCGGAGGATGGAACGTGGACAACGTTGGTGAAAGATTTCAAGTGCCTGTATGTGACCCATTTCTCACTGCCATATAGCAGGGGTGGGAGGACCACTGCTCGATATACGTGTAACTTTGTAGATAATTTCAGCTCCTACAGCTGAAGACACGGGTACGGACTCTGCCAAGGCTTCAGATGCGCATGTGATCCGATGTTGAATCTCTTCATCGATGCCCAGTGGTGGAGGTGAGAGGCGACACACACACACACACACACACACACACACACACACACACACACACACACACACACACACACACACACACACTCTCTCTCTCAGTATGCACGAGGGTGTACCTGGTCAGGAAGTTCTAAGGTTGAAGACGAAAAAAAGTTTATATTACATCCCTGAGCTTGTGGCTGCCTGCACCACGCTGCCTGAGTGTATCATACCTGAACAAATCACACACAAAGTATACCCAAAATGCACATACTCATAAAACTACCTCCTCCCACCCCTCACTCACCCCCTCCCCACACACCCCCCACCCCCCCTCACACACCCCAAAAGAACAACGGAGATAACGTCAAGCTACGTGAGCCCATTAACAGTAACTGGTGATCTACTAACGGTGTGTGGAGGCCATCAACAAAGTGTTTACAGTGTGTCTATAGACCTTACCCCCCCAACCCCCCCCCACCTCTCTCCTGCCAGCTGACATAGGGAAGATGACTACAGGTGTGTAGGACATTGTTTGTACACCTGGTTTTGAAGTTCAGGTTTCATTTCTGTTTTTTTTGGGGGAGGAGGGGGGTCCCACACATACATGGGTTACATACATACATACATACATACATACATACATACATACATACAAAACACAACACACATATACACAAACACATACAGGTTCCAAAACTAGTACCATAAGTTTGAACACATGACCCTTATGAGGAATATATATATATATACAGTGCTGTAGGTACACAAAAAAAGGTTCACTTCTCTATCAAAAACTACAAATGAACGTGTAGTGTAGATACAGTGGTCAGGTAACGTCAATTTGAATTTCCACGTTACAAAAATCTCCCTACTAACAGTGTGATAAAGTAACCCTAATATCTATAGTCTCAGGGCGAATTTGATGCCATTTTACCTGTCTTGGATTAATTAAGTCAGCACACCTCACTTCTCAGGTAATAAGGACATTACGCTTGCCACTGTGAGATTCCATACCTGTGTTGTAGTTATAAGGACAACACAGGTGTTTACAGATGTTTTAGTGTCTTTAGAGAATTCCTGCTTCAATTTATTTCATGATTAAACACCTTAACACCTACTTAGCCTCACATAACCTCTAACCTAACCTAACCTAACCTAACCTAACCTAACCTAACCTAACCTAACCTAAAATAACACAAACCCAACCAAACGTAACCTTACACAAAACCTAATATAACCTGCGCTAACACTAACCTATCTAACCTTACCCCAACTTAACCTAACCTAAACACAAAGACGTAACCACTGTCACTAACATAGCCAACCAAACCAAGCCAAACCTAACATAACCCCAACACCAGCCAAATCCAAACTAACATAGCCCCAACACCAACCAAACCAAACCTAACATAACACAGCACCAACCAAACCAAACCTAACATAACCCCCAGCACAACCAAACCAAACCTAACATAACCCCAACACCAACCAAGCCTAACTAACATAACCCCACAACACCAGCAAACCTAACCTAACGCAACACAACACCAACCAAACCTAACCTAACGCCAACACAACACCAGCAAGCCCTGGCCTAACATAACCCCAGCACCAGCCAAGCCAAACCCTAACATAGCCCAACACCAGCCAAGACCAGGCCTAACATAGCCCAACACCGCAAACCAAACCAACCTAACGCCAACACAGCACCAGCCAAGCCTAACCTAACATAACCCCAACACCAGCCAAGCCTAACCTGCTTACAACCCCAGCACCAACCAAGCTAACCTAACATAACCCCAACACCAACCAAACCTAACATAACCCCAGCACCAGCAAACCTAACCTAACGCAACCCCAACACCAACCAAACCCACAACCTAACGCAACCCCAACACCAACCAAACCTAACATAACCTAACCAGCCAACCAAACCCTAACATAACCCAACACCAGCAAACCAAACTAACATATTTAACACCAGCCAGAACCAAACCTAACATAACCCCAACACCAACCAAACCAAACCTAACATAACCCAACACCAGCCAAACCAAACCTAACATAACCCCACAGCACCAACCAAGCCAAACCTACATAACCCCAACACCAACCAAACCAAACCTAACATAACCCCAACACCAGCCAAACCAAACCTAACATAACCCCAACACCAACCAAACCCTAACATAACCCCAACACCAACCAAACCAGACTAACATAACCCCAACACCAACCAAATGACCTAACATAACCCCAACACCAACCAGAACCTAACCCTAACATAACCCCAACACCAGCCAAACCCTAACCTAACTTGAACCCCAACGCCAACCAAACCAGGCCTAACATAACTAACACCAACCAAGCCAAACTAACGCCCAACACAACACCAACCAAGCCAAACCTAACATAACCCCACAACACCAAGCAAACCAAACCTAACGCCAGCACAACACCAGCCAGGCCAAGCCTAACATAACCCCAACACCAACCAGGCCAAACTTAACGCCAAC
The DNA here is from genome assembly GCF_018991925.1 of Homarus americanus. Classification (NCBI taxonomy): domain Eukaryota; kingdom Metazoa; phylum Arthropoda; class Malacostraca; order Decapoda; family Nephropidae; genus Homarus; species Homarus americanus. The sequence continues at coordinate 25,539 of NW_024737797.1, forward strand.
CCCACAGCACCACCAAGCCAGGCCTAACGCAACCCCAGCGCCAGCAAACCAGAGCCTGACATAACCCCAAACCAGCCAAGAGCCAAACCTAACAACCCCAACACCAGCCAAGCCCAACCCTAACGCCAACACAACGCAACCAAGCCTGACATAACATAACCCCAACACCAACCAGACCTAACCTAAACATAACCCCCAACACCAACCAAACCCTAACCTAACATAACCCCAACGCAACCAAGCCCTGACCTAACGTAACCCCAACACCAACCAAACCTAACCTAACCCACAGCACCAACCAAACCTAGCCTAACATAACCCCAGCACCAACCAAACCAAACTAACGCCAACCCCAACACCAACCAAAACCAAACCTAACAACCCCACAACACCAACCAAACCCTAACATAACCCCGCACCAACCAGGCAAACCTAACGCCAGCACACCAACGACCAGGCCTAACAGCCCCAACACCAGCAAACCTAACACAACCCCAACACCAACCAAGCCAAACCTAACGCCAGCCCAACACCAACCAAACCAAACCTAACATAACCCCAGCACCAGCCAAACCCTGACTAACTTCAGCCCCAACACCAACCAAGCCAAACCCAACATGACACAACACCAACCGACCAAAACCTAACATAACCCCAGCACCAATGAGCCACCAACCTAGCATAACACAACACCAACCAAACCATAACGCAACACAACCCCACAGCACCAGCCAAACCCAGCCTAACATAACCCCAACACCAACCAAACCAAACCTAACCAACACAACACCAAGCCAAACCCTAACCCCCAACACCAACCAAGCCAAACCTAACATAACCCCAGCACCAGCCAACCAAACCTAGCCGCAACACAGCACCAGCAAACCTAACGACACAACACCAACCAGCCAAACCTAACGCCAACACAACACCAGCCGACCAAACCTAACGCCCCAACACCAGCAAACCTAACCTGGCATAACCCCAGCACCAGCTTAGAGACCTAACGCCAACCCCAACACCAGCAAACCTATAACGCTAACCAACCACCAGCCAGAGCCCAAACCTAACCTAACGCCAACGCCAGCCAAGCCTAACCTGGCTTGCCAACACAACGCCAGCCAGACCCCTATTGCTTAAGCCCAACACCAGCCCAAGCCTAACCTAACATAACCCCAACACCAGCCAAATAACCTAACCATAACGCCAACACCAACCAAACCTAACCTGACATAACCCCAGCAAGAAGCCACAACCTAACGCCAGCACAACACCAGCCAAAGCCAAACTAACCGACACAACACCAGCCAAGCCAAACGGCATATACACCAGCCAAACCAGGCCTAACATGACACAGCACCAGCCAAACCAAACCTAACGCCAACCCCACAACGCCAGCAAACCCCAGAGCCTAACGCAAGCCCCCAGCACCAGCAAACCCAACTAACGCCAGCACAACACCAGCCAGACCAGGCCTAACGCCAGCACAACACCAGCCAAACCAAGCCTAACGTAACCCACAACACCAGCCAAACCAAGCCTAACATAACCCCAACACCAGCCAAACTTAGCCTAACGTAACCCCAACACCAGCCAAACCAAACCTAACATAACCCCAACGCCAACCAAACCAAAACCTAACATAAACCCCAACACCACAGCCAAAGCCTAACATAGCACAACACCAACCAAGCAACCTAACATAACCCCAACACCAACCAAGCCTAACCTAACATAACCCCAACGCCATCCGACCAAACTGTTTGCATAATGCTAACGGCTTGCCCCAAACATAGCAAGTTGAGCCTAACATAACCCCAACACCAGACCGAAGCCAAACCTAACGCCAGCACAACACCAAGCAGAGAGCTGGCTTTTGAGCCTAACTGTTTGACCAGCACGCACAACGCCAGCCATGACCAAAGCGATGCGTGACCTT
>NW_024737798.1:0-6779 GCF_018991925.1 Homarus americanus
GGTGTTAATTATTATGACCTTTGTAAACCCTACTCTGTAACCCTTTGCGCTACCACAGGATGAGTGGGGCACACAGCAGCTGCAGTCGCAATCAAAATCAACCACACATCCCAACACCACCACACACCCAACACCACCACACAAACCCCACACCCCCACAAACCCCAACACCACCCAACAACCCCAACCACCCACACCAACCCACACCATCAACCACCCCAACAACACCCACACCAACCTAACACCCCAACACCGCCCCACACAACCCAACCACCACACCCCAACACCACACACACAACCCCAACACCACCCCACACACCCCAACACCACCACACACCCCACACCACCACACACCCACACCAACCCAACCCAACAACCCCACAACCCAACCCCAACCAACCCCACAACCCACCCCAACCACACACAACCCAACCAACCACCAACCCAACCACCACACAACCCCAACCAACCCCACACCAACCCAACACCAACCCACAACAACCCCAACCCCACCAACCCCAACACCAACCCACACAACCCCAACACCACCACACCCCAACACCACCCACACACCCAACACATCCCACACACCCCAACACATCCCACACACCCCAACAACCAACCCACACCCCAACACCACCACACTGCCCAACACCACCCACACACCAACACCCACCCACACACCCCAACCCCAACACCACCCACACAACCCCAACACACCCACACAACCCCAACACCCCACACACAACCAACCACCCCAACAACCCCAACACCATCCACAACCCACCACCCACACACCCAACACCACCCACACACCCCAACACACCACACACCCCAACACCACCCACACAACCCCAACACCACACCCCAACACACCCACACACCCCAACACCCCAACACCCCACCAACCCAACACCACCACACCCCAACACCCCACACACACCCCAACACCCCACACACCCCAACACCTCCCACACACCCCAACACCACCACACACCCCAACACCACCACACAACCCCAACACCCCACACACCCCAACACCCCCAACACCCCCACCAACCCAACCCAACCACCACACCCCAACACCACCCACACACCCCAACACCCACACACCCCAACCCCACACACCCCAACACCCCACACCAACCCAACCACCACACACCCCAACACCCCACACACCCCAACACCTCCCCAACACCTCCCACACACCCCACAACACCACCACACACCCCAACACCACCACACACCCCACCACCACACAACCCCAACACCCCACACACCCCAACACCCCACACCCAACACCCCACACACCCCAACACCTCCTCACACACAACCCACCACCCCACACAACCCCAACCCCACACAACCTAACACCCCCAACACCCCACCAACCCCAACACCACACCACACCACCCCAACACCACCCCAACAACCCACCCACCAACCCACACCCAACAACCACCCCACACCAACCCCACACCACCCCACCAACCCCACACCCCAATCTAACCCACCCCACCAACCCCACCACAACCCCACCACCCCAACACCACCCACACAACCCAACACCTCAACACCACAAACCCCAACACCACCCCACACAACCACCACAACCCCAACCACCCACACAACCCCAACACCACCCACACAACCCAACAACACCCCAACCCAACACCCCACCCACACAACCCCAACACTCCCAACACACCCCAACACCACCCCACACACCCCAACACCCCACACACCCCAACACCACCCACACAACCCCAACACCCCACCCACACACCCCAACCACCCACACAACCCCAACACCCCACACACCCCAACACCACCCACACACCCCAACACCACCCACACACCCAACACCACCCACACACCCCAACACCACCCACACACCCCAACACATCCCACACACCCCCAACACCACCTCACACCCAACACCACCACACCGCCCAACACCCACACACCCAACACCACCCACAACCCAACACCCAACACACCCACACAACCCAACACCACAACCCCAACACCACCACACACCCCAACACCACCACACACACCCCAACACCATCCCACACAACACCACCAACCCAACCAACCAACCAACACAACCCACCACCCCAACCCCAACCCCACACAACCCCACACACAACCCCAAACAACCAACCCACACACACCCCAACACCACCCACACACCACAACACCACCACACAACCCCAACACCCCAACACCACCACACACCCCAACACCACCACACACCCCAACACCCCACACACCACCCCAACACCCCCACCCCCACCCCAACCACCACACACCCCAACACCACCACACAACCCAACACCACCACACAACCCCAACACCCCACACACCCCAACACCTCCCACACAACCCAACACCCCACACCAACCCCAACACCCACCACCACCAACCCCAACCCCACACAACCCAACCACCCACACACCCCAACACCACCACCCCAACACCCCACACCCCAACACCTCCCCACACACCCCAACACCTCCCCCAACACCACCCACACACCCCAACACCAACCACACACCCCAACACCACCCACACACCCCAACACCCCACACACCCAACACCACCCACACACCCCAACACCACACCCAACACCCACACACCCCCAACACCACCCACACAACCCCCAACACCACCCACACACCCCAACACCACCCACACACCCCAACACCCCACACACCCCACCACCCACACACCAACACCACCCACACACCCAACACCCTCCCAACACCACCCACACACCCCAACACCACCCACACACCCCAACACCACCACACCACTCACACCCCCAACACCACTCACACACCCCAACACCACCCACACACCCCAACACCACCCACACACCCAAAACCACACAACCCAACACCACCCACACAACCCCAACACCACCACACACCCAACACCCCCAACACCACCACACACCCCAACACCACCACACAACCCCAACACCACCCACACACCCCAACACCACCCACACACCCCAACACCACACACCCCAACACCACCCACAACCCCAACACCACCCACACACCCCAACACCACCCACACACCCCAACACCACCCACACACCCCAACACCACCCACACACCCCAACAACACCACTCACACACCCCCAACACTCACCCACACCCCAACACCACCACACACCCCAACACCACTCACACACCCCAACACCACCACACACCCCAACCACCCACACACCCCAACACCACCCACACACCCCACCAACCACACACCCCAACACCAACCACACAACCCATCCACCACACACCCATTCCACCACCACACCCCAACACCACCCACACACCCCAACACCACCACACACCACCAACACCACCACACACCCCAACACCACCACACCCCAACACCACTCACACACCCCAACACCACCCACACACCCAAACACCACCCACACACCCAAACACCACCCACACCCCAACACCACCACATTCCCACACCACTCACACACCCCAACACCACTCGCACACCCCAACACCACCCACACACCCCAACATAACTCGCACAACCCCAACACCACCACATCCCCACCACACCATACACCCCCACACCACCCACACACCCCACACCACCCAATCCACCCTCAACAACACCCACACACCCCACACCACCACACACCGCCACACCACCCACACACCGCCACACCACCACACACCGCCACACCACCACACACCCCAACACCACTCACACACCCAACTCCACCCACATCCCAACACCAACCCACACACCCCAACACCACCACACACCCTCAGCACCACCTACACACACCCTCCAACACCACCACACACACCCCTCACACCACCCACAGACACACCCAACACCACCCCACACACACCCTTCAGCACCACCCACACACCCCCAGCACCACCCACACATACCATTCAGCACCACCCACACACACTCTTAACACCACCCACACACACCCCTCCAACACCACCCACACACACACCCTCCAACACCACCACACACACACCCTCCAACACCACCCACACACACACCTCCAACACCACCCACACACACCCTCCAACACCACCCACACACACCTCCCACATCACCCACACACCCCTTCAGCACCATCCACACACACCCTCCAACACCACCCACACACCCCTTTAGCACTACCCACACACACCAATCAGCACCACCCACACACACCCTTTAACACCACCCACACACACACACACCCTTAACACCACCCACACACACACCCTCCAACACCACCCACACACACCCTCCTACATCACCCACACACACCCTTCAGCACCACCCACACACACCTTCCAACACCACCCACACACACCCTCCTTAGGGTGTGACAGTTGCCCCAACTTTGTCCTATACTGCTGTTCAAAATTTTGGTGTTGCATATTGACATAAAAAATACCCACGTGCAAGTTTTTTGAAGATTCATCCATATTTGAGTGAGCACCAGCAATTTGAAAAATAGCGATTTTGCTTATACGGCATACGCTCCTATATATGAGATTACACAACCATCATAAGGGATATTAACACAAATCATTTGCGTATCTTAATTAAAAGCTGTTATCACTAACACAAAAAAGTTAATCATTCTTATTCTCTCATGGTACATTAAGGTGTTTTATCATATATTCACAAGGTATTATTTCTCTAGAGCAAGAAACCATGATTTCTGTTCGGAAACAGATGGTCGTTTGCGCTGATTAGGAACGCAGAGTCTGTCATTTTCAACTACTTGAAGGACTTCTTGAAAGCACTCCTCATCCCTGGCAACATTAAGAAAGTCATGGCAAAGTTTTACACTACGCTTTGCAGCCTCATTGACGACCTGAAGCTTGTCCACAACCCATTTCATGTTCAGGTAGTCGTCATGATCCGCCCATTCACTGGCTGGACTGTGGAGAAAGTGATAGGGCATGCCTAAAATGGTGAAGAACTGGCTTGAGTCAAGCCCAATTAGGTCCACTAGGGCTGTGCCACTTTCTGGGACAGGGGGAAGATATGGCTTTCCATAGCCCCCATGATTGAGCCCCACTCTCTTAGTAACTTCAGTGCGTTCATGGCAAAGAAGGGCCTTCCTCATCTCCTCTTTTGTCCTTTCTTGTACTTGGGATGAGAACAAAGCCAGTGGGGCCAACTCCTCAGTTAGGTACCAAGTGTGTCTACCGAGTGCCACACGTGCTTTGTCAACTATTGTGGCGTCATATGGGGCAAATTCAGCCAAGCTTTCGACCAAATTCAAGTCATTCAGTGGCGCACTTGCTGGAACGGGGCAAACAATCCACCATGGGACATAAACAGCGACTGTGAACACAGCAAACTGTTCTAACTTGCTGATTTGACTCTTGGTCACAACCTCGGCTTTGGGAAACTGCTCTTTGATCTGGCCTGACAAAAGAACAATCTTGAGGGTATAGAGCAGTTTAGCCATCCACCTTGCTTTGTGAAATGCGCCGGGGTAGACCATCATGAAGTTCACTGGCTCGGATCCGGTAGTTACAAGCAGCAGACAAAGCTCTACCAGCTCCTTGTAGTCGCTACGTGTAAATGGTTGGGCTAGAGATTCACGGAAGAAGTCAGCCATCTCCTGCTGGCGCACCTCAAACACTCTAGGCATTGTGGGGTAGTAGTAGTTCTGTTTTTCATTGTTCGCCAGTTGAGAGAAATGGGTCTTGAACCTAGAAATGCAATTATTGGGATTATTGTATTTCATACTAATATATAACATTGTTTTAGGGGTATTAATATTGATATGATCGATCATTTGCTTGGTGTTAGTATATCTTATAAGTCTAATAAAAGAAATTCCACTAAATTTGTTCATTAGGTAATATTATTCCTTGTTATTTTGTAAAGCCGACGGTGCTAGCTCAAACATGCACCGATCTCCAAGAAAATTTACAGAGGTGTTTCAGAGATAAATACACAACACTAAAACTTTGAACAGCATCGTAGGACCATTTTTTTTATTTTTGGAGGGCAACGGTCACATCCTAACCCTGCTACACCACCCACACACACCCTTCAGCACCACCCACACACACACTCTTCAGCACCACCCACACACACCCTTCAGCACCACCCACACACACACTCTTCAGCACCACCCACACACACACTCTTCAGCACCACCCACACACCTCTTCAGCACCACCCACACACACCCTTCAGCACCACCCACACACACACCTTCAGCACCACACACACACATACTTAGCACCACCCACACACACACTCCAACCCACACACACCCACCAACACCACCCCACACGCCCTCCATCACCACCCCACACACACCCTCAACACCACCCACACACACACCCTTCCAGCACCACCCACACACACACTCTCTTAGCACCACCCACACACACACACTCTTCAGCACCACCCACACACCTTCAGCACCACCACACACACACACTCTTCAGCACCACCCACACACACACACTCTTCAGCACCACCCACACACACCCTTCAGCACCACCCACACACACACTCTTCAGCACCACCACACACACACACTCTTCAGCACCACCACACACACCTGCCCAGCACCACCCACACACACCCTCAACACCACACACACACCCTCCAACACCACCCACACACACCCCTTCAGCACCACCCACACACACCCTTCAGCACCACCCACCACCCTTCACCACCACACACACCCTCAGCACCACCCACACATCCTCCAACACCACCCTCCAACACCACCACACACACCTAGACTCACG
>NW_024737799.1:0-9326 GCF_018991925.1 Homarus americanus
ATAACAAAGCCCCAGGATCGAGTATAACAAAGCCCCATGATCGAGTATAACAAAGACCTCTGATTGAGTATAACAAAGTCCCTTGAACGAGTATAAAAAAAGGCCCCTGGTCGAGCATAACAAAGATCCCTGGTCGAGTATACCAAAGTCCCCTGATCGAGTAAAACAAAGTTCTCTGGTCGAGTATTACAAAGTCCCCTAATCGAGTATAACAAAGCCCTCTAATCGAGTAAAACAAAGTCCACTGATTGAGTATAACAAAGTAGTCTGATCGAGTATAACAAAGTCCCCTGATCGAGCATAACAAAGGTCCCTGGTCGAGTATAACAACGTCCCCTGATCGAGTATATCAAAGTCCCCTGGACGAGTATAACAAAGCCCCCTGATCGAGTATAACAAACTCCCCTGATCGAGTATAACAAAGACCCCTAATGGAGTATAACAAAGTCCCCTGATCGAGTATTATAAAGTCCCCTGATCGAGTATAATAAAGACCCCTAATGGAGTATAACAAAGTACCCTGGTCGAGTATAACAAAGTTCCCTGGTCGAGTATAACAAAGTCCCCTGATCGAGTATAACTAAGCCCCCCTGATCGAGTATAACAAAGACCCCTGATCAAATATAAAAATTCCCCTGATAGAGTATATCAAAGCCCCTTGGTCGAGTATAGCAAAGTCCCCTGATCGAGTATAAAAAATTTCCCTCGTTGAGTATAACAAACCCCCATGATCGAGTATAACAAAGTCCCCTGGTCGAGTATACAAAGTTCCCCTAATCGAGTATAAAAAAGTCCCCTTATCGAGTATAACAAAGTTCCCTGATCGAGTATAACAAAGCCCCATGATCGAAAATAACATAGTCCCCTGATCGAGTATAACATAGCCCTCTGATCGAGTACAACAAAGTCCCCTGATCGAGTATTACAAAGTCCCCTGATCGAGTATAAAAAATACCCCTGATCGAGTATAACAAAGTCCCCTGATCGAGTATAACAAAGCCCCCTCATCGAGTATAACAAAGACCCCTAATGGAGTATAACAAAGGCCCCTAATCGAGTATAACAAAGTCCCAAGATCGAGTATAACAAAATCCCCTGATCGAGTATAGCAGAGCCCATAATCGAGAAGAACAAAGTCCCTGATCAGTATAACAAAGCCCCGGATTGAGTATAACAAAGCCCCATAATCAGGTAAACAAAGCCCCATGATCGGAGTATATCAAAATCTCTGATCGGAGTATAACAAAGACCCTGATCGAGTATAACAAAGACCCTTATAGAGTGTAACAAAGTTCCCTTATCTAGTATAAAAAGCCCCTCATCAGGTATAACAAAGTCCCCTGATCGAGTATAAAAAGTCCCCCTGATCGAGTGTAACAAAGCTCCCTGATCGAGTATAACAAAGACCCCTGATCGAGTATAACAAAGACCCCTTATCGAGTATAACAAAGTCCCCTTGTCGAGTATAACAAAGTCCCCTGATCGAGTAAAAACAAAGTCCCCTGATTGACTGTAACAAAGTCCCCTGATCGAGTAAAACAAAGTCCCCTATTCGAGTATAACAAAGCCCCCTGATCGAGAAAAACAAAGTCCCCTGATTGACTATAACAAAGCCCCCTGATCGAGTATAACAAATTCCCCTGATCGAGTATAACAAAGACCCCTAATGGAGTATAACAAAGGCCCCTGATCGAGTATAACAAAATCCTTAGATCGAATATAACAAAGTCCCCTGATTGAGTATAACAAAGCCCCATGATCGAGAATAACAAAGGTCCCTGGTCGAGTATAACAAAGACCCCTAATGGAGTATAACAAAGTCCTCTGATCGAGTATAACAAAGTCCCCTGATCGAGTATAACAAAGACTCCTAATGGAGTATAACAAAGTACCCTGGTCGAGTATAACAAAGTTCCCTGGTCGAGTATAACAAAGTCCCCTGATCGAGTATAACTAAGCCCCCTGATCGAGTATAACAAAGACCCCTGATCAAATATAAAAAATCCCCTGATCGAGTATATCAAAGCCCCTTGGTCGAGTATAGCAAAGTCTCCTGATCGAGTATAACAAAGTTCCCTGATCGAGTATAACAAATTTCCCTCGTCGAGTATAACAAAGCCCCATGATCGAGTATAACAAAGTCCCCTGGTCGAGTATACAAAGTTCCCCTAATCGAGTATAAAAAGTCCCATTATCGAGTATAACAAAGTTCCCTGATCGAGTATAACAAAGCCCCATGATCGAGAATACCATAGTCCCCTGATCGAGTATAACATAGCCCCCTGATCGAGTACAACAAAGTCCCCTGATGGGAGGAAATTTGTTACAAGTCCCTGATCAGTAAAAAACTAAAATACCCCTGATCGAGTATAACAAAGTACCCTGATCGAGTATAACAAAGCCCCCTCATCGAGTATAACAAAGACCCCTAATGGAGTATAACAAAGGCACCTAATCGAGTATAACAAAGTCCCAAGATCGAGTATAACAAAGTCCCCTGATCGAGTATAGCAGAGCCCATAATCGAGAAGAACAAAGTCCCCTGATCGAGTATAACAAAGCCCCCGGATCGAGAATAACAAAGCCCCATGATCGAGTATAACAAAGTCCCCTGATCAAGTATAACAAAGGGCCCTCATCGAGTAAAACAAAGGCCATGATCGAGTATATCAAAATCCCCTGATCGAGTATAACAAAGACCCCTGATCGAGTATAACAATGATCGCTTATCGAGTGTAACAAAGTTCCCTTATCTAGTATAACAAAACCCCTGATCAGTATAACAAGAGTTTTACCTGATCGAGTAAAGAATGTCCCCTGATTGGGTGTAACAATGCTCCTAATCGAGTATTACAAAGTCCCTTGTCAGAGTATAGCCAAAAAAGGAGTCCCTGATCGAGTAAACAAAGTCCCTGATCGAGTATAAACAAAGCCCCTGATCAGAAAGCAAAGTCCCTGATTGACTGTAACAAAGTCCCTGATCGAGGTAAAATCAAAGTCCCTGATCGAGTATAAAGCCTAGTCAGAAAAACGAGAATTACATATTGACTATAACAAAGCCCACTGATCGAGTATAACAAAGTTCCCTTATCGAGTATAACAAAGACCCCTAATGGATTATAACAAAGGCCCCTGATCGAGTATAACAAAATCCCAAGATCGAGTATAACAAAGTCCCCTGATCGAGTATAACAAAGCTCCCTGATCGAGTATAACAAAGTCCCCTGATCGAGTATAACAAAACCCCATGATCGAGTATAACAAAGTCACCGGATCGAGTATAAGAAAGTCTCCTGATCGAGTGTAACAAAGCCCCCTGATCGAGTATAATAAAGTCCCCTCATCGAGTAAAACAGAGTCCCCTGGTCGAGTATAACAAAGGCCCCTCATCGAATATAACAATGACCTCTGATTGAGTATAACAAAGTCCCTTGGACGAGTATAAAAAAAGGCCCCTGGTCGAGCATAACAAAGATCCCTGGTCGAGAATACCAAAGTCCCCTGATCGAGTAAAACAAAGTTCTCTGGTCGAGTATAACAAAGTCCCCTAATTGAGTATAACAAAGCCCTCTGATCGAATAAAACAAAGTCCCCTGATTGTGTATAACAAAGTAATCTGATCGAGTATAACAAAGTCCCCTGATCGAGCATAACAATGGTCCCTGGTAGAGTATAACAACGTCCCCTGATCGAGTATAACAAAGTCCCCTGGACGAGTATAACAAAGTCCCTGATCGAGTATAACAAAGCCCCTCATTGAGTATAACAAAGCCCCATGATCGAGTATAACAAAGTCCCCTGAACGTGTATAAGAAAGTCACCTGATCGAGTATACCAAAGTCCCCTGATCGATTATAACAAAGGCCCCTGATCGAGAATAGAAATGGCCCCTGTTCGAGTATAACAAAGGCCCCTCATCGAGTATAAAAATGGCCCCTGATCGAGTATAACAAAGTCCCCTGAACGAGTAAAACAAAGGCCCTTAATCAAGTATAACAAAGGCCCCTCATCGAGTATAACAAAGTCCCCTGATCGAGTATAACAAAGTCCCCTGATCGAGAAAAACAAAGTCCCCTGATTGAGTATAACAAAGTCCACTGATCGAGTATAACAAAGTCACCCGTTCGAGTATAACAAAGTCCCCTGATCGAGTATAGCAAAGTCCCCTGATCGAGTATAACAAAGACCCCTGATCGGGTATAACAAAGTCCCCTGATCGAGTATAACAAAGCCTGCCTGATCGAGTATAACAAAGACCCCTGATCAAATATAAAAAGTCTCCTGATCGAGTATAACAAAGTCCCCTGATTGAGTATATCAAAGCCTTCTGGTCGAGTATAGCCAAAGTCTCTGATCGAGTATAACAAGTCCCTGATCGAAAAGTATAACATAGGCCCTAATCAGAGTATAACAAAGTCCCCTGATCATTTCCTTAAAGTCACCCTGATCAGTATAACAAAAGACCCTGATCAAATATAAAGATCCCCGGATCGGTATATAACAAAGTCCCCTGATCGAGGTATAGCCAAAGCCCATAATCAGAATAACAAAGTCCCCTGAGCGAATATAAAAAAGGCCCCTGGTCGAGCATAACAAAGTCCCCTGGTCGAGTATACCAAAGTCCCCTAATCGAGTTAAACAAAGTCCACTGGTCGAGTATAACAAAGTCCCCTGAACGAGAGAAACAAAGTCCACTGGTCGAGTATAACAAAGTCCCCTGATCGAGTATAAAAAAGCCCCCTCATCGAGAAAAACAAAGTCCCCTGATTGAGTATAACAAAGTACTCTGATCGAGTAAAACAAAGTCCCCTGGTCGAGTAAAACAAAGTCCCCTGATCGAGTATAACAAAGTCCCCTGATCGAGTATAACAAAGTCCTTTGATCGAGTATAACAAAGGCCCCTGATCAAGTATAACAAAGTCCCCTGATCGAGTATAACAAAGCCCCGGATCGAGCATAACAAAAGCCCCTGGTCGAGCATAACAAAGTCCCCTGGTCGAGTATAACAAAGTCCCCTAATCGAGAGAAACAAAGTCCCCTGGTTGCATATAACAAAGTCCCCTGATCGAGTGTAACAAAGCCCCCTGATAGAGAAAAACAAAGTCCCCTGATTGAGTATAACAAAGTCCCTTGATCAAGTATAACAAAGTCCCCTGATCGAGCATAACAAAGGCACCCTGGTCTAGTATAACAAAGCCCCTTGATCGAGTATGACAAAGTCCCATGAACGAATATAACAAAGTCACGTGATCGAGTACAACAAAGTCCCTGATCAAGGTATAACAAAGCCCCCTGACCGAGAACAACAAAGTCTGATTGACTATAACAAAGCCCTGATCGAGTATAACAAACTCCCTGATCGGAGTATAACAAGGAGCCCTGATCGAGTATAACAAAGTCCCCTGATCGAGTATAACAAAGCCTGCCTGATCGAGTATAACAAAGACCCCTGATCAAATATAAAAAGTCTCCTGATCGAGTATAACAAAGTCCCCTGATTGAGTATATCAAAGCCTTCTGGTCGAGTATAGCAAAGTCTCCTGATCGAGTATAACAAAGTCCCCTGATCGAGTATAACATAGGCCCCTAATCGAGTATAACAAAGTCCCCTGATCGAGTATAACAAAGTCACCCTGATCGAGTATAACAAAGACCCCTGATCAAATATAAAAAGTCCCCGGATCGAGTATAACAAAGTCCCCTGATCGAGTATAGCAAAGCCCATAATCGAGAATAACAAAGTCCCCTGGTCGAGTATAACAAAGGCCCCTGATCGAGTATAACAAAGACCTCTGATTGAGTATAACAAAGTCCCTTGAACGAGTATAAAAAAAGGCCCCTGGTCGAGCATAACAAAGGCACCCTGGTAGAGTATAACAAAGTCCCCTGGTCGAGTATAACAAAGTCCCCTGATCGAGAGAAACAAAGTCCCATGGTCGAGTATAACAAAGTCCCCTGATTGAGTATAATAAAGCTCCCTCATCGAGAAAAACAAAGTCCCCTGATTAAGTATAACAAAGTACTCTAATCGAGTAAAACAAAGTCCCCTGGTCGCGTAAAACATAGTCCCCTGATCGAGTATAACAAAGTCCCCTGATCGAGTATAACAAAGTCCCCTGATCGAGTATAACAAAGTCCCTGATCGAGGTCTAACAAAGGTCCCGGATCGAGAGCATAACAAAGGCCCTGGTCGAGCATAGCAAAGAATCCCCTGGTCCGAAGTATAACAAAAGTCCCCTGATCGGAGAAACAAAGTCCCCTGGTTGCATATAACAAAGTCCCTGATCCCGAGTATAACAAAGTCCCCTGATCGAGAATAACAAAGGTCCTGATCCGGTATAACAAGAGATCCTTGATCCGAGAGCATAACAAGGCACCCTAATCCGAGTATAACAAAGTCCCTGGTCGAGTATAACAAGGTCCCCTAAGTCGAGTAAACGAAGGCCCCTGATCATTATAACAAAGTCCCTGATCGAGTATAACAAAGCCCCTGACCGAGAAAAACAAAGTCCCCTGATCGAGTATAACAAAGACCCCTAATGGAGTATAACGAAGGCCCCTGATCGAGTATAACAAAATCCCAAGATCGAATATAACAAAGTCCCCTGATTGAGTATAACAAAGCCCCATGATCAAGAATAACAAAGTCCCCTGATCGAGTATAACAAAGCCCCCTGATCGAGTATAACAAAGTCCCCTGATCGAGTATAACAAAACCCCATGATCGAGTATAACAAAGTCACCTGATCGAGTATAAGAAAGTCTCCTGATCGAGTGTAACAAAGCCCCCTGATCGACTATAATAAAGTCCCCTCATCGAGTAAAACAGAGTCCCCTGGTCGAGTATAACAAAGGCCCCTCATCGAATATAACAATGACCTCTGATTGAGTATAACAAAGTCCCTTGGACGAGTATAGAAAAAGGCCCCTGGTCGAGCATAACAAAGATCCCTGGTCGAGAATACCCTGATCGAGTAAAACAAAGTTCTCTGGTCGAGTATAACAAAGTCCCCTAATCGAGTATAACAAAGCCCTCTGATCGAATAAAACAAAGTCCCCTGATTGTGTATAACAAAGTACTCTGATCGAGTATAACAAAGTCCCTTGATCGAGCATAACAAAGGTCCCTGGTCGAGTATAACAACGTCCCCTGATCGAGTATAACAAAGTCCCCTGGACGAGTATAACAAAGTCCCTGATCGAGTATAACAAAGCCCCTCATTGAGTATAACAAAGCCCCATGATCGAGTATAACAAAGTCCCCTGAACGAGTATAAAAAAGTCACCTGATCGAGTATCCCAAAGTCCCCTGATCGATTATAACAAAGGCCCCTGATCGAGAATAGAAATGGCCCCTGTTCGAGTATAACAAAGGCCCCTCATCGAGTATAAAAATGGCCCCTGATCGAGTATAACAAAGCCCCCTGATCAAATATAAAAAGTCCCCAGATTGAGTATAACAAAGTCCCCTCATCGAGTATAACAAATTCCCATGATCGAGCATAACAAAGGCACCCTTGTCGAGCATAACAAAGTCCCCTGGTCGAGTATAACACAGTCCCCTGATCTAGTATAACAAAGACCTCTGATCGAGTATAACAAAGTCCCCTGATCGAGTATAACAATGCCCCCTGATCGAGTATAACAAAGTCCCCTGATCGAGAATAAGAAAGTTCCCTGATCGAGTGTAACAAAGTCCCCTGAACGAGTATAATAAAGTTCCCTGATCGAGTAAAACAAAGTCCCCTGGTCAAGTATAACAAAGGACTCTAATCGAGTATAACAAAGACCTCTCATTGAGTATAACAAAGTCCCCTGAGCGAATAAAAAAAAGGCCCCTCGTCGAGCATAAGAAAGTCCCCTGGTCGAGTATACCAAAGTCCCCTGATCGAGTAAAACAAAGACCGAAGGAGAGTATAACAAAGTCCCCTGATCGAGAGAAACAAAGTCACCTGATTGAGTAAAACAAAGTCCCCTAGTCAAGTATAACAAAGGCCCCTAATCGAGTATAACAAAGACCTCTGATTGAGTATAACAAAGTCCCCTGAGCGAATAAAAAAAAGTCCCCTTGTCTAGCATAACAAAGTCCCCTGGTCGAGTATACCAAAGTCCCCTAATCGAGTAAAACAAAGTCCCCTGGTCGAGTATAAGGAAGTCCCCTGATCGAGAGAAACAAAGTCCCCTGGTCGAGAATAACAAATTCCCCTGATCGAGTATAACAAAGCCCCCTCATCGAGAAAAACAAAGTCCCCTGATTGAGTATAACAAAGTACTCTGATCGAGTAAAACAAAGTCCCCTGGTCGAGTAAACAAAGTCCCCTGATCGAGTATAACAAAGTCCCCTGATCGAGTATAACAAAGTCCCCTGATCGAGTATAACAAAGGCCCCTGATCGAGTATAACAAAGTCCCCTGATCGCGTATAACAAAGCCCCGGATCGAGCATAACAAAGGCCCCTGGTCGAGCATAACAACGTCCCCTGGTCGAGTATAACAAAGTCCCCTGATCGAGAGAAACAAAGTCCCCTGGTTGCATATAACAAAGTCACCTGATCGAGTATAACAAAGTCCCTTGATCGAGTATAACATAGTCCCCTGATCGAGTATAACAAAAAGGCTCCTGGTCGAGCATAACTAAGTCCCCTGGTCGAGTAAAACAAAGTCTCCTGATCGAGTAAAACAAAGTCCCCTGGTCGAGTATGACAAAGTCCAATGATCGAGTATAACAAAGCCCCCTGATCGAGAAAAACAAAGTCCCCTGATTGAGTATAACAAAGTCCCGTGATCGAGTATAACAAAGTCCCCTGATCGAGTTTAACAAAGGCACCCTGGTCTAGTATAACAATGTCCCCTGGTCGAGTATAACAAAGTCCAATTATCGAGTATAACGAAGGCCCCTGATTGAGTATAACAAAGTCCCCTGATCGAGTATAACAAAGCCCCCTTGATCGAGTATAACAAAGCCCCCTGATCAAATATAAAAAGTCACCAGATTGAGTATAACAAAGTCCCCTCATCGAGTATAACAAATTCCCATGATCGAGCATAACAAAGGCACCCTGGTCGAGCATAACAAAGTCCCCTGGTAGAGTATAACAAAGTCCCCTGATGGAGTATAACAACGACCTCTGATCAAGTATAACAAAATCCCCTGATCGAGTATAACAAAGTCCCCTCATCGAGTATAACAAAGTCCCCTGATCGAGTATAACAATGTCAACTGATCGAGCATAACAAAGGCACCCGGGTCGAGTATAATAAAGTCTCCTGGTCGAGTATAACAAAGTCCCCTGATCGAGTAAAACAAAGTCCCCTGGTCGAGTATAA
>NW_024737800.1:0-9805 GCF_018991925.1 Homarus americanus
GCCTTTAACACGCTTTACCTGGAGCCAGTTGCTCACTTTACAAATAACGCGTCGTTTACTATCATAACCAAATGGTACTTAGGTTAGGTTAGGCTAGGTTAGGTTAGGTATGATCACATTCAAATATTAATTTACATGATTATCTACATGATCGTCCCAAATCGACAAACCAATTTGACTCCTCGAAAACAAAGAAAGCTATTGTTCTCGTGCGCGCGTGTGTGTGTGTGTGTGTGTGTGTAGACACTCCCAGAATCGGTGCTGCAGTACGACCATCAAATCGTGTGTTAAGACGGGTCACCGCAGGAGTGAGGTGGTCTTCCTCAAGTTGACGATGAAATTGGTTCTTAACTGGAGCAAATGATGCACTCTCACACCTGGTGCCGCCCTCATGTGGTGAGTAGTAGTAAGCGAGAGATAAGAGAGAGGGAGAGAAAAGTATAAAAGGGAGATAGATAGATATAGGGACAGAAAAGTTGGAATTGGTGTAATGGCGTCTCTCACAGTGTGTGGTGGTGATGGTGGTAGTGGTGCAGAAGAACGAAGATGTCTGGTGGACTCCTAGTAATGTTGTGTGTGTGTGTGTGTGTGTGTGTGTTTCTCACCTATGTACCAGAAGACGAAGTACACGAATGATCTACCAGTAACATCTTTCATTCTCGTGATTTATTTGTGCCTTTGTCAAGTCAAACAAACGCTGGACGGTTCTCAGGCCAACACATACATATTGCAAACACACACACAGCCGCGTTCATATCCACATACTCGAAACAAAACTAACATACACAGATTCGGTTCGCTTGAGTTCTGTGTTGTCTAAAATTGTTTTATTTTTCAGTGGAGACAGTCACCCAGTGTTCACTCAGTGGAGACAGTCACCCAGTGTTCACTCAGTGGAGGCAGTCACCCAGTGTTCACTCAGGGTAGACAGTCACTCAGTGGAGGCAGTCACCCAGTGTTCACTCAGTGTAGACAGTCACTCAGTGGAGGCAGTCACCCAATGTTCACTCAGTGTAGACAGCCACTCAGTGTAGACAGTCACCCAGTGTTCACTCAGTGGAGGCAGTCACCCAGTGTTCACTCAGTGTAGACAGTCACTCAGTGGAGGCAGTCACCCAGTGTTCACTCAGTGTAGACAGTCACTCAGTGGAGGCAGTCACCCAGTGTTCACTCAGTGTAGACAGTCACTCAGTGTAGACAGTCACCCAGTGTTCACTCAGTGGAGGCAATCACCCAGTGTTCACTCAGTGTAGACAGTCACTCAGTGGAGTCAGTCACCCAGTGTTCACAATGCCTTTGTAAATGAGTTAACAAGGAAGTTTACACAGTCGTGAAATATATTACTGAATTAAAACATTGTTGAACGTGGAATGGCTCTTAGATAAAGGTGTTTAAACCTCTGGGATAAAACTAAGACAATAATTTTCTCAGGGGAGACGCATTGTAACCCGGACATAAACTTTAATGGAGGTCTGCATGGCTTATGTTATAGATTTACTTATGGACAAACTTTGCGAGTAATATGTTTACAATTCTTGAATACTAACAGAGTCAATTTTTGTGAGAATATTTCCCACACAACAAACTCTATAGTAATAAGAAACATGCCTGAATATAAAGCAGATTTTTCCTCTCTCATCGCTTTACAAACAACGAAGAAACAGACAACTGCTCATAAAGACGCCTTACCGAGTGTCAACAAAGGCTGTAAGAGACTGCTCCTTAAAATTCGTATTTCTGAAGAATTCAGCGCGTCTACCAATCCCAGCCTGTGCAGACAACTATAGTAAGACCCAGTTATCAGCACAGTGGCATATATTTTTTTGTTACTTTTGGACTTTGTCATTTTTTGGGGATAAAACATCTGGTCCTACCACCCGATCCCTCTGAGCAAAGTTTTTCAAGTTTGCGCATGCGCAATGTGATAGTGTGACGTAGCAGTGACGTCATTACCACTCCACCTGACTGCAGTGTTGCCAACGTGCCCTATGCCCGCCGTTAAACGCTCCCGTTCGTTGGAAACGGCGGCAGTAGGTGACAGTGATGCTGACGACTTTCTTCTTGAAGACACGTCAAAGAAGAAGCAGAAACCTCAGAAGTCAGGGTCTCCAGCAGGGGCCACGGCTCCCCCTTGCACCCCTTCTGGGGCTGTAGAGGGTGGACTCCTGTCATCAGGGTCCCCAAGTGAGCCTACATGTGGCTCAATGACCGACCCTCCGCCGACGATGGACATAGGGGATTCCCTTTGTCTCCCTGCCCCGTCGCGCCTTCGTCGTCTCGCCTTCCCTCGGGACTTGCCTCTGAGCACACGGACAACCTGGTTCTTCCGTCACTGCTCTCCACTTCAGGACTCAACACTTCGCCTCCGCCGAGGTCCCACAGCCGTGATAGTCACCACACAAATGGACGAGACGGTACGCCTGCTCACTCAGGTGGGCTTTCCTGCTCCCCAGGGGGAGGTGATGCTGAAGTTCACCATCATCACCCCAGAAACTCGTCGTACCAAGGTAATGGTTCGCCACGTACCCTGGGAGATCCCTATCGACGATCTTCGCCCTCTTCTCCCACAACTACTGGACATGGAACGCCGCATCAACCCGGTCTCCAAACGTCCATCCAACGAACTCATCGGCTGGTGGGTGGGCCCCCTCCCCCCGAAGGTGAATGTAGGACCAATTCACAACTGTCCTCTCGACCGATTTATCGGAACCCCGAAAATCTGTGGTCGTTGCCAATCGTGGAAACACCGCACCTGGGAGTGCACGAGGATGGTCGCCTGCGGTTTCTGTGCAGGTCCTCACGACACAGTGGAATGCAAATCGAAAATTCAGAACAAAATCCCAGTTATTCCACGGTGTGTCAATTGCCATGGCAGTCACCACGCCTGGAATGCCAATTGCCCACAGCGTCCTGGCACTCGCCCGGGGAAAACTTACCTTGTACCACCGCCCTCGTCTCTGACGAAGCCCCTGTCAACCAAACCTCAATCCTATCCACCACCGCCTCTTCCATCCACCAAGGATTTCCCATTGATCTCCTCTCCTCTACCACCCCCTCCATCACCCCTACCACCCATCCTTTCTCCCCTCCCTCCCTCTCCCTACCGTTCTTGGAACAAGGTCGTTGCCGGCCCTGCCACACAGTCACCACCATCTCCTGCCCACCCGGACCCCCGCTGTCTCTCACCAGCACCACCACCTCTTACTCAACTGAACCCTCACCGTCCCTCTCCGTCGCTACCACCACCACATGCCCAGTCGGGCCCTCGGCAATCCTCGCTGCCACCTCCAGCTCCTGCACAGGTACACCAAGTTGGTTCTATGGAAACAATCACTCTCCGTCTGGATCGCCACTCCAAGCAAATCAACCTTCTCTCAGCCCAACTCGACTTGTTTGTGAAAACAATTGCGACATTGCAGAAGCAACACCAACTCATTCTGGACACCCTGACCCAACAGGGGCGCACTTTGCAAGCCCTGATGACCCGCCTCCTTCCATCTCCCGAGATGGTGGATCCATCCCTCGCTCTCCCACTCCTCCCTCTCCATTTCTCTCAACAGAATTTGGTACCTCCTCTGGAGCCCTGTCTAGCCCCTCCGACTCATCTCACACCGGAGGCCGTTCCCTCCTCTTCTTACAATGGAACATCCAGGGACTTAGACCTCGCCCAGTTTGTGCTCTCCCATCAAGTAGATGTTGCCCTACTTCAGGAAACCATCACAGACGATGTTACTCCACTCCGCCTCTCTGGCTATACTGTTTACACCCTGCCTCGGTACCGTGGGCAGGCTCGTGGCCTCCTCACCCTTGTGCGTAACACCATTCCATCTGTTCGTCTCCATTCACCTGACTCACATGGACCCCCGTCTGAATTACTTTCTGTCTCCCTTACTCTTGGTGACCGGACACTTCGTGTAGTCAATGTTCATTTCAAGAGTGATTCTCTGGACCCCCAGGTTCTTCACGACCTCCATGATGGGGTTCCCACTATTGTTCTTGGCGACTTTAATGCCCGCCATCCCACTCTTACTCCGGATCATCCCACTCCATGTACCCTTAACGGATCACATCTCTCACAGTTTCTTAATGGGGATGATGATGTTCGCTTTCTTTGTCCTGACGATCCTACTCGCCTCCCCCATAGTTTCCTTGATGTTGGCTTACTATTGAACGGTCATACTTCCTTTCATCCTACCGTCTGCACCGAGCCTGCTCTGTATAGTGACCATCTTGCCGTTACTACCCATCTCAGGCTCTCCTTCTCTGCCCCGACATCAACTCCTTATCGATCCCCTCGCCTTCGTCTCACACAAGATGCTGTTCCTTCCTTTACCCAATACCTTTCTACCTGGGCGGATTCCTATGTTGTCCCCCAGTCCCTTGACTCTTACAGCGCTGATTTTGTTGATGCCGTGTATGACTCTGTCAATCGCGCTACCCCTCCACGCCCTCCCCGTCACCCCAGAAGTGCCACCAACTACTGGTATCGTATCCCTGCCATGAGACATCTCCGGCAGGTAACCCGTGATCTCCACTCTGCCATACGGAGGTCTCGGTCTCCAGAGGACTGGGAAGACTTCAAAAATTGGTGCTCCTTTGCAACTCAGGAGCGCCGTCGGATACGTGAGGCGGACTGGCTATCCTTCACGGGGTCTCTATCGTTCCAGTCGTCACCCTCTTATGTATGGAATCGGATTAATGCTATACGGGGTACTCGACGGAGGCCTCCTCCCCACCCTGACCCCGCCTCCCTTGCCTGCTCTTTAATGGAGGACTGGGCACAAGCTTCCTCCCCTGAGGCACTTCCAGATCCAATGCAGGAGGCAGTGCAGGCCCGCATCGATGCGTCTGAGCCTGTTGTTCGTGCTGCTCTTACCTCCCCTGCCCCCACTGATCATCCCATCACACAGTTCGAGCTTGACAGTGCTCGTCGCTCTAGAAAAGACACCTCTCCTGGGGATGATCAGATAACCTACTCCGTCCTCAACGCCTGTACTAATATTCCTAACGGCCCCTTGCTTGCTCTCTACAATATGTCTTATGAACATGGGGTTCTCCCGTCCAACTGGAAAAATGCCACTATTATCCCCATCCCTAAGCCGGGAGATCCTGGGAAATATCGACCCATTAGTCTTACCTCCTGTGTTTGCAAGATGATGGAGAGGATACTCCATCGTCGCCTTCTTCACACCATAGGCGGCTTCCACAACTCCCTCAATGGTTTCATTCAACATCGCAGCACAGCACACTCCATTGCTTCCTTTTATTGCAATCAGACTGCCCGCGTCTCCGTCTTCCTTGATATCAAGGGAGCCTTTGATACGGCTCAGCCTGCCCTCATTTTAGCTGAACTTGCACGGTTAGGGGTTAAAGGGAGACTTCTACAATGGATCGCCTCTTACCTCACTGGACGTCAGGCCCAGGTTCGCGTTGAAGGCTCTATGTCTCCTGTTCAAGAAATGAACCTCGGCACCCCTCAAGGTGGAGTCCTGAGTCCCACCTTGTTTAACACTCTCATGCACTCCATTGCATCACTCCCGTGGCCGACAGAAGTTGTCCACTCAGGATATGCCGACGATGTCCTCCTCCAAGCCCCTGACTACCTCAGCATGCAGGAAGCCCTTGATCTGGTCTCCAGAGAGTGTGATTCACTTGGTTTCCTTCTTTCAACTGCGAAAACAAAAGCCATGTGGCACGGTCGTGTTGTACCTCCACCCTTTTTCTTATCAGGAACGCCCTTGGACTGGGTTAATGAGACAAAATACCTGGGTGTGTATGTAACTCGCACACGTTGTCAGATCCCTGAAGTCCGCTATCTTCGAGACATATGTTTTCGGCGTCTCGCTCCCCTCTCTACCATGTGCAGGGGTTCCCTTGGTGCCAGCATCCCTGTACTTCTCACCATGTACAAGTCTTTTGTCCGTTCCTGTGTCGACTACGCCGCCCCTGCCCTCGTCAACATTAGTCGGACTGCTGTCAACCGTCTCGAAGTTATCCAGAGGAAAGCTGCTCGTATCATCCTTGGGGCTCCTCAGTGGACACACTCTACTTCTCTATATAACGAACTTGGTCTTTCCCCCTTACAGGATCGTGTCCAGGAGTTTTACCTAAAAACTGCCGTTTCCATTCTACGGGATCCTAGGGGCAACTATGTCCAAACCAACTTGACTACTGCTGTTCGAGACCGACCTCCATCTAGAAGACAGTGGCGAGGGTCACTCATCCGAGCCCTTCAGGAACACGACCTCATGCCTGATATTGTTGTCACCCCTGCTGTTGGTTCGTCTCCTTCTCCCTGGCTGGATTTTCAACCTGAAGTGATTGCCCTCGGTGGACCGCTCCCGAAATCCCAGGTGAACCCTGTTATTCTCTGCAAATACCACCTCTCCAGGATCGCTCACTGGTCCCCAGGTAGGGTCGTCCTCTACACTGATGGTTCTGTTGACCCCGCTACAGGTAGGGCCGGGGCTGGTGTCTACATCTCCCGTCCTCATGCCCCTGAGCCTATCAAACTGTCTCTCAGAGTTTCTGACGGGGCATCCTCCACTCAGGCTGAACTAATAGCCCTCCTTGCTGCCCTTCTCGCTGAGGAAGAAGCAGATGGTTTCTGCCCCTTGCTTGTCTGCTGCGATTCCAGGTCTGCTCTCGACGGGATCGCATTTGGATCTGGGGAAAATAAGGACCTCATCCTCCGAATACGAGGGTTAACATCCACACTTCAGGATGCAGGCCGCCCTGTGACATTCCTATGGATACCCAGTCATGTCGGTATCTTGGGGAATGAGGCAGCAGATGACCTTGCCAAGACTGGCTGCAACAAGGCCACACCTGACTACGTTGTTCCTCGAACACTCTTACAGATTAGGACCCAAATCCGCCGCAAACAGAGAGAAGCTCGGGAAGCAGCCATCCCCCTGGACTCCCCGCCCACATGGTACGATGTCCTCCGTAAACTTCCTGACCTCTCGTACGTCTACGGGAAAGGGTCGCGGAAGGGGGACGTGATTGCTGCCCGTATCATCATTGGGTATGACTTTGCTTGGGAGATTGGTATCCCCACATCCCCTGAGCAACGCTCTTGTGCGTTATGCAGAAGACCCGACAGCCGCACCCTTATTCACTACCTCCTAAGATGTCCCCACACACAACGCTTCCGTGACGCCTGCTGGACCACCACTCCACGACCCCCTGACGGAGACACGATGATCCTCCCAATACTGGCCAGATATTTTGTAAATAATATTGATTATGTGTTAAAGGAACATCCTTCCTTCCTTAGGCTTTAGTAAGCCCCTTTATAATATTTATACTGTATATACTTTTCACACTTGCCAGATGATTCTGGTGTCATTGTACAGGGGTACCTAGTGACAGCACTAGGATCCCGCTTCCTCTATCAAGGAATAAACAATTGAAATTGAAATTGAAATTGACAACTGCTAATAGACACTACTAAAGTCCATTACATTTCACTACTTAATGGTTAATGTAATATTTTAATACATTTTGACTTAATATCACTCTGTCCTTTCATCAACACGTTTATACTTCTTGATTCTCGAAACTCTTATTATCATTTGTTAATAATTTCTTCATTTTTGTTGCCATGGTTTCTCTTTCCTCACTTCTCCCTTCCACCCTCTGATCTGTGACGACTCTCTCTCTCTCTCTCTCTCTCTCCACATGATAACACCAGTATTCTCATAAAAACATATTGTATTCCCGGATCATATCGTTCAATAAACATGTATCTGGCTTGTGTAAACAATAGAAAATAAAAGTTTTAAAGGGAATGTTTTTTTTCGCGTTTGTATAATGCAAATTTCTTGTTTTCAATTTCTAGTTAAGCGCGCACTGTCCAGGAAATTTTAGTATAAAACATTTTCTGTTTGAAATGTAGATGACACTCTGTGTTAACGCTCATGGGAGCGTTACTGGTTCCTGCTGGATAATAAGACCTTTGTCGTTGACGCGATGAGTATAATTCGGTCAAAACCTGTTAAAGAACAATTCATATACTGTATAACAAATGCTGGTATATCAGGACACACAGTATGAATAGTACGATCAATATACAGCACATAACCTATTAACCTCTTAAACATAACTCACATGTTACAACTATTGATACATCAGGACACAGTTTGTATAATATGATCAATATACAGTACATAAATATACGTATTAAAGTTATTTAGAGTTTTTTAGAGGATTTAATAGTTCACAATCACACTCACGTTTTGAGGTCTAGGGTTTGACCAACGAGAACAAATATAATATCCTCTTGGTATATGTTGGTCGAACGATAGATGTTGTCTCTACGGTAGGAGGCGATAGACTATCCTTCAGGCAGTCATACAGCTGCGTGGCCGTCGCTCATTTAAACACCTCAGCAAATTCGTTGTCAACACTATGTCTCTCCTCTCACCCTCTCTCTCTCTCTCTCTCGTCTAGTTTATCTTACTGTGGCTATACCTCTCTTTCTCTGTCTCTTCTAGTTTATCTTACTGTGGCGGTAACACTATGCATTACAAGAGTGAGGAAGAATACTTATCATAAGTTGTGTTGGTCGCTGGCAGATTACACACCTGTGGCCACGTCAACAAAGAACCTACAGTACAGAGTAATTTAGTTTTGTTGTTGAATGTATCTTAGTAATTATCATCCAGCTACCCATTGCATCTCGAACTCGACCAGGGAAAAAATCAAGCAAATAATGTTTATGAAAATTGGTAAAATATTAGAATAAAGATCATATTCACTCCAAAAAAATTAATTACCGGTAAAAAATCTAGCCATACCACAAGCAGGCTGACACGACACGACACGACACGACACGACACGACACAAGGCGACTCATGTTTTTACAGGTAATCTATAACTAGGACACAAATGCTCTACAAGTTTATTCAGCACACAGGGGCTTTAACATAAATCTTACTTATGGAGAATAAATTGTTTACACTACAGTCTGCACCGAGTCTTCTACCAGTCCATTATCTATAATAATCAACCTTACCATCAGCCTTATACTCTCTAAGAAGTCTTCTGATAGCAGTTAGGATTATACAGTCTCCCAGTAACTTTTGAGAGAATCCTCTCTCTTCCGTAAAACTTGAAAAAGACTAAAAATTCATTCTGTACCCCAGGAGAAAATCTCTCTCTGGTTCCTGCCTTCCTCGCGGGTAATATTGGGCAACACTTCCCCTTGTGATGTTGGAGGAGGGACTAATGGAGCTGCGGATAGAGGCAAGAGTCTGCAAAAATGAGGGACAGATCTGGATCATGTGTGTGTGTATGTGTGTGTGTGTGTGTGTGTGTGTATATGTGTGTGTGTGTGTGTGTGTGTGTGTGTTATGAGTCATGATGATACCTTTAGTAGTCAATATGGAAGAGGTGAATGGGAGAGAGGGGCCGTGATTGTCTGTGATGGAATGGAATTATATTTTCCTTTTATCTATTTTTTACAACTTTATTTTGTTTTTCGTTTCTCGTATATTTTGTTCACTACTCTTGTTGCCGATAAAGAAACTGTCAAACTGTATTAAATAATTCCACATGTAAACACTAATATTTAATAGAAGGTTGAACTGAGGGACGCCTGATTATTAAAAAAATCTTGGAGGTTAGCGCATCAACATCCACTGGTCGCCTGAGTCCTAAGTTCTAATTTATGCCAACATAACCTAGCTCAACTTAACCTGTATACTAGCACTGTGGTTAGGTTAGACTCGGGCCTATTAGGACTTAAACCCATTTGACTGCAAACACCACATCTAATGTTTATTGCTACTCATAATAAAAA
>NW_024737801.1:0-15245 GCF_018991925.1 Homarus americanus
CCTTGCTGCCTACCCCTTACGCGCCCCACCCCTCCACACCACGCCCACCCACTCATCGTACACTAATAAGGTGATAAGATTACCTCATCATGACACTGGTGTGAATCAGCATCAGGAACTCACCTTCCCCTGCATCAAGGTGCCCACCCTCACCCACCCTACCTGGCAGCCACTCACCTGCGTATTATACCACCTGACACGGGAAATCACACACACACGGGATGACACGGTAGAACACAGTGCTTGTGAGGTAAATAGAAGCCAGTCTTAATGGGTCCCAACCTTAAACTATTAGGACTGAGGCCCATTAGTATTGAGAGCCGTCAGGATTGGGACTCAGTAAGACTGAGGTCTATTAAGACTGGAACCATTAGGCCTGTGGTATCTTTGGACTGAGGCTCATTAGGACTGAGAACCATTGGAAATGTGACCAATTAGAATTGGGGCCCATTAAAACTGGGACCCAATAGGACTGGGGCCCATTAGGACTAGGGCCCATTAGGATAGGGGTTCATTTGATAAGATGCCCACCTAGTAAAAGTGCAAAAGAGGGCATGCAAGATTATTCTCTCCCCTTCCTACTCCACATATCAAGAAGCGCTCAACACACTGACCCTTTCGACTCTCATTGACCATCACCACGACCACATCTGCAAATTTGCTAAAAAGCTTCTACACCATCCTCGACACCGGCTCCTACTACCACCTGAGATCCCTAGCCCGAGAATTGCTGTTTGACACCACAACCGCATCCAGCCCATAAGTGCACGAACTGATCGCTATAAGAACAGCCCAGTCCCAACCATTGTAAAAATTATCAATAACATGTAATAAACCAGTGTATTCACTCCCAGTAAATACTACTTCTTGCACTGTCACTATGTTGAAATGCACTGTAGTTTGAGCTTTTCCCCATCTAGTTATTATATATCTTATTTGTATCACTTATGTTGCTTGTATATTATTTGTAATTCGAAACCCATTCCCCAAATATGTAACTGTATATTTTCAGCCTTCTGGCTGCCAAGCTCTTTCAATAAACCGTTAATTATTATTATTATTATTATTATTATTATTATTATTATTATTATTATTATTATTATTATTATTATTATTATTATTATTATTATTATTACACTTAATTCTACCAGTTGAATCACAGGTGATGGCCGTCAGCCACGTTAGTTGAACACCAACTCAAAACAAGGGTTCGACTCCCTAATGAGAAAAATGTCCAATAAACAACATTTCAGGTCGAGTTGTTTACATATTGAATGGGGGACGGCCATCTTGTTTCCCTTTTTCACCGGGGGATTCTGCCGGCCGGTGTCACGACATGGCCGCCGGAGCCCATATAGCCCCTTTGTTACTACTGCTGCCGGATACACCTGTGTTGTAACCATAGGTGTATCTGGCACCTATACACACCTGCCTCGAAGTCAGGTGTAACCACCACCTGTACACACCTGTACATTACACACCACAACACCTTCCACACTCCCAACCAAACTTAAAGCAATTATTATATATCTATAGTGTAACTAACTACACATTACAATACACTGAAATAATAAAACAAAAATATATTCAGAATCTAAGAGAAGTATAGGAGAATAATCCTTAAATACAAACTCTATAAAACTTAATCTTGGTTACACCGCATTTTTTTCAGTAAGACAATATATATAATTACATTGGGCAGTCCATTACCACAAATTACACTGATAAACGGTACATAATGGATACTGAATTACAAGTCTCATAACTAAGTCTGGCTAAAACAGTGGTAGACATTGTTTAGACATAAGCCAGTTGACTGCTGAGGTGAACATTAAACTAGTATGATAAAAATAGCAACCAATGATTTGAAGATTAATTAATGCAAATGTGAAATACCTAAGAGAATAGCAAATAAATGAAATACACCAACGCGATAAATAAATAAGAATGAATGGAAAATTTTTGAAAAATAAAATGAAACTAAGAAAACGAATAAACAGTAAAATGAAAATAAGTAAGAATAAAAAAAAGAATAACAATTACTACAATAAAACTAAATAAAACAAAATAAACAGAAAAGAATAAGAAACACAATAAATAAATAACACAGCAACACAAACAACATCATTTACTGTGTTACTTCACATCAACGTGTCCAACATTTGTCTTGACTCCATTTTCGTGAATATAACACACATCCCGGTAAAAAAAAAAAAACACCAACGACAACAATAAATAAATAAACATTAAAAATAAATTCAATATATTTTGCCTAAGATTTTTTTTACTACGAAGTCAGGGCAAAAAGTTTGTATACGAATCTTCCTCAACATAATGCGGGAAGCAGTTCTTTCACCACAGTTATACTCGTAGGTTATACTGTAGAGATCCCCGTGTTCAGAATACAGAGCCACTTATTGACGGTACAGTTACAGCCATTTATTGACGGTACAGTTACAGCCACTTATTGACGGTGCAGTTACAGCCACTTATTGACGGTACAGTTACAGTCCAAACTTCTTGTACACTTGGGGGCGGTTGACAACATGTGAACGCTGCTTGCATTATAAATTGTCAGAATAAAAAACTAAAAAAAAAATCCGATACTAAGAAAAAACTGAGTAAATTAATGTTAAAATATCAATCTACCTTACCTACATCACCTCCTTAAGTAGATGGTATATTATCCAGCATGTCCAGGGAATACCCGAGGCACCGACTCTATTCAGAGATAGTGAAGAAAACAAATTAAGTGAGATAGTAGTGACTAGTAACGATGTTAGTAAGCAAATAGACAAACTAAAACCTAATAAGTCACCTGGTCCCGATGAGATATTTGCCAGAGTATTAAAGGAATGTAAGGAAGAGCTTAGTATGCCCTTAGCAAAGTTGTTTAACATGTCATTAAAACAGGTGTAGTACCAGAATCCTGGAGGATAGCGAATGTAATACCGATTTTCAAGAAGGGGGATAGATCACTATCCTCTAACTACCGCCCAATCAGTCTAACATCAATAGTAGGCAAATTACTGGAAGCAATAATTTCAAACTCTATTCGAAATCACCTGGAGAAGCACCGATTGATCAATGATTCCCAGCATGGCTTCACAAGCAGACGTTCTTGCCTAACTAATCTATTAACATTCTTTTCATCAGTTTTCGAATCGGTGGACGAGGGGCACAATTATGATGTGGTTTATCTCGACTTTAGCAATGCCTTCGACAGAGTCCCCCACGAAAGACTAATTAGAAAGGTAGAAGCTCATGGCATCAAAGGTTACATCCTTAAATGGATTAGGGCGTGGTTACAGGACAGGAAACAGCGAGTGAGCATTAACGGCACTAAGTCCCATTGGAGCAACGTCACAAGTGGAGTTCCCCAAGGCTCAGTACTTGGACCACTATTATTTATTATATACATAAACGACATAGATATCGGCATTGACAGCAACATAAGTAAATTTGCTGATGACACTAAAATAGGACGTGTTATCAAAGCTGACGAGGACTCGGCAAAACTACAGGAAGATCTAAACAAATTTTTCGAATGGTCTGAAAAATGGCAGATGAAATTCAACGTCTACAAATGTAAAGTACTCAGTATAGGAGATGTAAACAGGGAAACCAGATACCAGATGAACAACGATGCCATAGAGAAATCCGACTGCGAGAGAGATTTAGGAGTAATGATAAGTAGGAACCTTAAGCCAAATAAACAATGTGTTTTTGCTCGTAACAAGGCTAATAAAATACTTGGGTTCATACAAAGGAGTGTTAGTTACAAGACTAGCGAGGCCATCCTGGATTACGCAGTTCAGTTCTGGTCACCGTATTACAGAATGGATATAGAATCCTTGGAAAGAATTCAGAGGAGAATGACAAGACTAATCCCGGGCATTAGGAACCTTGAGTATAGAGACAGGTTAAAGCTTCTTAATTTGCACTCCCTTGAGAGAGGTAGAGCGAGGGGCGACCTGATAAAGGTGTATAAGTGGAAGGCAGGGCTAAACAAAGGTGACATTACAAAGGTACTCAAACTATCCAACCAGGAGCGAACTCGTAACAATGGTTTTAAATTAGACAAATTTAGATTTTGGCGTGAAATAGGTAAACACTGGTTTGGAAACAGAGTAGTGGATGAATGAAACAAGTTACCAAATATCATCATTAACTCGAATACGCTGAATTGCTTCAAACATAGGTTGGATGCTCATATGAGCAATAGGGGTTGGGTGTAAACGGGACTGCCCAGTATGGGCCAATAGGCCCGCTGCAGTTTCCTCCATTCTTATGTTCTTATGTTCTTATGTATTGTCTTAAATAATACAGTATAATTGGTTATTTTACTTCAATTATGACCTTGTGTGATAATAGGACATAGTACCATAATAAACCTTTTCTCGAACTGTTAAATAACTCAACAAAAATAATAATAATCCATTCTAAACAACGGATTATCAGACGTAGATGTCATAATTCAGCTCATCATAATTATCCATACACTCTCGTGTATAAATTCCACCGTCAAAATTTGTATTGTCGGAAGAAGTTTTACTGTCTGAATGTCTGTCTAATTCTACAAAAACTCTCCGTTAGTATCCGTCTATTTCCTCTGTTACCTCATTACTTAAGAGTATTACAAAATATTACCACTGACTGTAACACCTGATGTGCAATGTGCATACTCATATTTATAATCCTGTGTATTTTGTAACTGAAAGAAAATACAGGTACAGGAATATTTAGTTACTCTTGCAGTATACAAAATCATACATCTATCTATCTATCTATCTACTGTATCTATCTATCTATCTATCTAACTACTGTATTTATCTATTTATATCAATTTTATTAACTCACCTGTACCATGAATCATCAGTATATTTATCTTAATCTTCTTCCCATTTTGATTTATTCCTCTTAACAATGCATGTATCTACACCCACAAACATACCTACTATCCAATCCCAAACACCCACAAACAAACCTACTATCCACTCCCTACACCCACAAACATACCTACTATCCACGCCCTACACCCACAAACATGCCTACTATCCACGCTCTACACCCACAAACATACCTACTATCCACGCTCTACACCCACAAACACACCTACTATCCACGCACCACACCCACAAACAAACCTACTATCCACGCCCCACACCCACAAACAAACCTACTATCCACGCCCCACACCCACAAACAAACCTACTATCCACGCCTACCCACAAACAAACCTACTAATAAGCACACCCACAAACAAGCCTGCTATCCATGCCCCACACCCACAAACAAACCTATCCACCCTACACCTGAAACAAACCTACTATCCCGCCCTACCCACAAACAAAGCTACTCACGCCCCTACACCCCAAACAAACCAACTATCACGCCCTGCCATTTCCTATAAACACCCTACACCCACAAACAAACTCTATCACCCTACACCCCTGAAACAAACCTGCTATACTTCCACCTGAAACAAACCTACCATCCGCCCTACACCCACAAACAAACCCACCATCCGCCCTACATACAAACAAACTTACTATCCGCCCCTACTTACAAACAAACCTACTATCCACGCCCTACACCCACAAACAAACCTACTATCCACGCCCTACACCCACAAACAAACCTACTATCCACAAACATACCTACTATCCACGCCCTACACCCACAAACACACCTACTATCCACGCCCTACACCCACAAACAAACCCACTATCCACGCCCCTACACAAACAAACTACTATCCACTCCCCTACACCCACAAACAAACATACTATCCGCCCTACACCCACTAAACAAACCCACTATCCACCCTACACCCCTAGAAACAAACCTACTATCACTCACCACTTACCCCCTGAAACAAACCTACTATCCACTCCCTACACCCACAAACAAACCCATTATCCACGCCCTACACCACAAAACAAACCCACTATCCGCCCCTACACCCACAAACAAACCTACTATCCGTCCCCACACCCACAAACAAACCTAGTATGCGCCCTACACCCACAAACAAACCTACTATCCTCCCCTACACCCACAAACAAACATACTATCCACGCCCCACACCCACAAACAAACCTACTATCCCGCCTACACCACAAACAAACTACCATCCGCCTACACCCACAAACAAACCTACTATCCACGCCCTACACCCACAAACAAACCTACTATCCACGCCCTACACCCACAAACAAACCTACTATCCACGCTCTACACCCACAAACAAACCTACTATCCACGCTCTACACCCACAAACAAATCTACTATCCACGCCCTACACCCACAAACAAACCTACTATCCACGCCCTACACCCACAAACAAACCTACTATCCACGCCCCACACCCATAAACAAACCTACTATCCACGCCCTACACCCACAAAGAAACCTACTATCCACTCCTTACACCCACAAACAAACCTACCATCCATGCCCCACACCCACAAACAAACCTACTATCCACGCCCCACACCCACAAACAAACCTACTATCCACGCCCTACACCCACAAACAAACCAACTATCCACTCCCTACACCAACAAACAAACCTACTATCCACTCCCTACACCCACAAACAAACCTACCATCCATGCCTCACACCCACAAACAAACCTACTATACACGCCCCACACCCACAAACAAACCTACTATCCACGCCCTACACCCACAAACAAACCAACTATCCACTCCCTACACCAACAAACAAACCTACTATCCACGCCCTACACCCACAAACAAACCTACTATCTCACTTGCCCCACACCCACAAACAAACCTACGATCCACGCCCACCACCCACAAACAAACCTATCCGCCCTACACCCCTGAGAAACAAACCTACTATCCACGCCACACGCCCACAAACAAACCTACTATCCACGCCCCACACCCACAAACAAACCTACTATCCACGCCCTACACCCACAAACAAACCTACTATCCATGCCCTACACCCACAAACAAACCTACTATCCACGCCCTACACCCACAAACAAACCAACTATCCACGCCCTACACCCACAAACAAACCTACTATCCACGTTCTACACCCACAAACACACACTACCCACCACCTACACCCACAATAGAGTAAAGGAGGAATACAGAGTGTACTTACTCAGGGTAGCCATACCACTCTGGGTGGTTGATCCTTAGTGCAGCAGGAAAGAGAAAAATTATAAGTGGGTCATTCTATTCCTCGTGTGATGGATGGAAGGATGGATGGATGGATGGATGGATGGATGAATGGGAGACTGAATGGGAGGATAGATGGGTAGATGGGTGACTGAATGGGATGAGAGATGGGTAGGTGGGTGAATCGGTGGATGGATAAACAGCTAACTGGATGAATGGACATATGGACTTGGATGGCATATTTGGATGTAAAACCCTACGATATGAAGAACATTTTGGACGTATAAACCCATGACAATTAACACCATTTTGGACTTACATCACAGGAAACAGGTAAAACATTTCTGTGATCGTCCTTCAATAATTCCATACGCCAACCTTACCTGCATTTATCTCAATTACAGTATAAAATTTTAGTGTTAATTTCAGCATCGGAATCAATCAATCAATCTCTCTCTCTCTCTCTCTCTCTCTCTCTCTCTCTCTCTCTCTCTCTCTCTCTCTCTCTCTCTCTCTCTCTCTCTCTCTCTCAAGATGGAAAATTTCATGACGTAAAATCCGATGAAAACTCGACCCTGTTTATACGTGTTGCTTCGAGGTTTTGTTTTCACGTTAACCTCATGTTTCGTTTCGATAAATGACACATATCACAGGAGGTGAACTACAAACTGAACTTTGACCTGACACCAACGACCGACCGACGGAAGATGGGGCTTCGGGTTTAGTCGTATCCCATTTGAGAGTTTTATGAATGTGAAGCCCCGAATTAGTCAACAAACCCTACAGCTCAATTTGGATTCGAACTTGTGCATCTTGTTCTTG
The DNA here is from genome assembly GCF_018991925.1 of Homarus americanus. Lineage (NCBI taxonomy): Eukaryota > Metazoa > Arthropoda > Malacostraca > Decapoda > Nephropidae > Homarus > Homarus americanus. Next base: position 7,984 of record NW_024737801.1, read on the forward strand.
AATCAGAACCTTATCTCACACATATATAGGGGTTAGGTTAGGTTGGGTTGGGTTAGGTTGGGTTAGGTTGGGTTGGGTTAGGTTAGATTGGGTTAGGTTAGGTGAGCCGTGTCCATCACAACCAGACAATTATCCCCGTCCACCAGATCTTCCCTTTAACAAATCAGGCCGCACCTCGATTATGCGGTTCAGTTCTGGTGCCCCTATTATAGAATGGATATAAATTCACTAGAGTCGGTGCAGCGAAGAATGACAAAAATGATTCCGGGACTTAGAAACCTTCCATATCAGGATAGGTTACAGAAACTTAACTTGCATTCCCTAGAAAGACGAAGAGTGCGGGGAGATATGATAGAAGTATTTAAGTGGGTGAAAGGAATCAATAAAGGGGATATAGATAAAGTTCTTATAATATCCGAGCAGGATAGGACTCGGAGCAACGGATTCAAGTTGGATAAGTTTAGGTTTAGGAGGGAGATAGGAAGAAACTGGTTCACAAATAGGGTGGTGGACGAGTGGAACAAGCTTAGCAACTTTGTAGTAAGTGCGGGAACTCTGGAAAGTTTCAAAAGGAGGCTAGATAGATTCATGGATGATAGAGAGTGGTAGTAACTCTCGACAGGAGCTGTCATGCACAGGCCAACCGGCCTATTGCAGACTCCTTATTTTCTTATGTTCTTATGTTCTTAAATCCTCAACATAAAAGACAAATTCACCTCCATGTGTTAAAATCTTACTACACTACATTACCGTCACCACTATACCAAACCTGTGTAATATTAACACACTAATACACTATTAAGACATCACCAAATCCATCAATAAACAGTACATCTTCCTTTACACTTGATTAGAAAGAAAAACAGGAAAATATGCCCAGAATCTCAATTTCATTCACTAACATTACGAAAAATTACAAGAGTTAAGAGTCAAAGCAAGATATGTGCTGTACGCAATGTTGATGTTATTTTGTTCGCCATCATTGTGTCCTAAAGTTAATCTGTTTTGTGAAGTATATCCTCGGACTTGGGAACAAATCATCATGTGTACCTTTGAGTATTAAGGTCTTGATCCATTTCCTTGATGTCTACCGTTTGGAACAGGTAACACCACCACAATTGTTTTAACCAAGACGAAAACGGACGAAAAAAAAAAGCTTCTACAAATATCAAGTATTAATTTTCTCTCTTTACAGGATCTAATACTCTTGGAAATGTGTTTAAATTAATCTGATTTGTTTTCATTTATTGTCGATCCTTCATAAGAGGACTCGTGGATCCCCCGAGCCTAGCCGGCCATTTTGTTTACATTTTTCGGTCGCTCTAAAATACCATTAAAACAATATTGAGTATAAACGTTTGGCTCAACTGATGATCTCAAACATGTCCCAACATTTTTTTGCCTCAACTCCACATTCTGTAACTCATTTAGGTAGATGTCCCTCACTACACATACACTGGACTATGTGTAATGTTGCAGCTAATGTGTTATCAAGATATTGCACATTATAAGTTCATGTGTGGTCATTATTATATCAAACGGAGGAATTTTAAAGAGCTATTACACCACCTGTATCATTAGTTGTCGCCAGGTGAAGGAATGTTTAGGTAGATTATATTTTATTTACTGTAATTAAAGTTTCAATACCTAAGACGTTCCACTATAAGAGTCTTTCAACCTCAGGTAAGGTCTTAAGACTTTCTACTCTAGGTCTTACACCCTGGAGTAGCTGTATCGTCCACTTAGGTAATTTACTCCACAAGGAACTACAAGTTACACCTTGATGTAATACTTCATTTACTGCCAAACTTTATAGGGAAATATTTTTTCACAAAGAATTTCAAGTTACAATTTCACATAATAAGTCACATTACAAACGTTCCTTCGGCTTACAGTTAAACTTTGCAATGTCAAGATATTTTTTTCACTGCAGAGGAAAGTATCCGTCATTATCATCATCACCACACACACACACACACACACACGCGCGCAAAGACAAAACTCCTGTATCCAGATTCTCAAAAGTTTATAAATTAAATTCTTCCCTAAAATTAAACAGACAATACATCTATTAATCATAGAGTATGTGAACAATATCGACGCCATATTGGTTACCATCTTTGAGTCATATAATTAGTTAGCTACATAGTGTTAATTATTTAGTTAAATAGGAAAAAATAATCTACTAGCGTGTGTTGTGACCAAAATAAATCAACATTGTATTTACTTTCTCCTCCAGGGGGCACTAAGTCTAGAAAAATGACACAATTGACATCTACATAAAGTGACTGACCAAGGGTAGATATTGGCTACCTTTTGTGTTACTTTGAGGTCGTAAGAACACACAGAGCTGCTCTTAAGGATGTTTACCACAATACACCTCAACCAGTTTCTCATTCACAAAAGTCAAACAATAAATCTGGTTCAAAAGATACACCGTAAATTTTATTAGAATACAATAATCAATTACTGTATTATTGCATTGAGGCGAATAGTCTTATGGTGTTAAGATGTGTTCTTAAGCCACGAAGGTAAACAAAAGGTATTCAATATCTGCCTTGGTTGACGATGATCTGTAGACGTTAGCAAGTCCTCCTCCTCCTGCTCTCGAGTAAGGTAAAGAAGGCCTCACCTGACCAAAATTGTTAATTAAGATAGATTACATGAAGATTAACCCTCCCAGCTTATTTCAACTAATGATTAACCTAACGCTACATGGGAAGTTAAGTTAGGTTAGATTAAGTTAGGTTAGGTTAGGGTAGGGTAGGGTAGGGTAGGGTAGGGTAGGTCAGGTCAGGTCAGGTCAGGTCAGGTCAGGTCAGGCAGTGCCAGTGTAGTTAATCTTGAGGTTAAATAAACTAGAGGCTAATCTTCACATGAGCCACTAAGACACTTTGACGGAGGCGGTTACGTACAACAGGAAAGCTCTGATAACATATAATGTACAGTATATACCGTTTAAGTTGCGTCAACAGCTCTATACACCACTTATTGACCTACTCATTCACTGCCGTAGAAATATTTACTTCTCTAACAGGTTTCTATATGGTTCCCAGTCATTGTAATACGACCTTGTAAAATCAAATGATCTAAATTAAACTAAACGTATCCAAATTAAACTTATTAGCTAACAAATCCTTCTAAAACACGATATATGCAAATCAAAAGTTCTAAATTCAACTTAACTTATCGTAATATAACTATTATAACTAAACCATTTTAATTAAACCTAACCTAAACACCTCAAGTGCCACAAACAGAAGGAAAAACACCTTTAATATTATCGTGTAAGAAGCCCCTGTAACCCACTAACTCAAGGTAATGCATCTATATCAATCTACCTGCGTCGGAAGCTCTATACGTGACTATGATCGTTACCCACTGCTGGAGAACATTTGTACTTCTATAATTGCCCCTGGAGAAACAATGCACCAATTTACGATTTATTTATTTTATTTTTCATTTATTTTTTATTCTTGGTCCATACTGCAAACACCGCCCGCTTGTGAGTCCCGTCAGCCATTTTGTTCTAACTTTCGGGGATTCTAAAATAAACTATAAATAAATAAATAAATAAATAAATAAATAAATATATAAAACAAGCATCTTTTGTTTTTCTAACCCATGAGCTGTGAGTCTTCATTATATACTTCAACATTACTGTAAACTAAGGCTAGAGAGGGTGTGTACAGTACTAGTGGAGCCAAGACGAGAAGGTATTTCAAATCCTCAAAGGGTTTTACAAGTGGAGAGTCTATAAGTGAGGGTCTTTACAGGTGATATCTTACAAGTGATGGTCTTACAGTGGAGGATTTTAATAAGGATAAATACAGCAAGTCTTCACAGCTGAATCTGTGCTGTCGAGGAAACTCTTAAGAGTCATGTAACTTCTACCTGATGTTACCTGTAATCAAGCTAAGGTATATGTAAGAAGAATATTATCTCGTTACTATCCATTCCTCTTCCACTATCCTGCGAGGTGGTGTATTAATAGGCACAGATACTCATGATAAAGAAGGAATAAAGAGAAAGACGCAAGATACCTATAAAATGCGACAGAATATACCTACACATGCGTAATCCTAACCCATCCCAACCCAACCCAACCCTATCCTCCCCTCAGCTTCACCACAGTACACAAAGTCATTCTTGGTATCAGAGTGACGCATAAACACCCTGTATCGCCTAAGACACATTTGAATCGGATGGTTCGTTGGCGGTTTTATTTCTTCGGTATAAACCAGTGAAGCAATTAGTTCGTGGGAACAGCGAGTCAAAATACTTCACATCAGCTTCGTTTACGACCTCCAGCTGATATTTACTTCTGTTGTCTATATCAATCACATCTTATAATGAAAACAAAAATATGGTTAGTTACTTATAAATGAAAATAAATCATACTTAGATACTTAGGAGTGGGGAAAAAGATACTTAAGATACTTAAAAATGAAAACACTCTTTGATACTTAAATTAGGACAAAATAAACGGACATAAAGATTAACTAATGAGCGGTGGATATTACGACATGTACCGCTATCACACAGAGTGGTGCTATTAGCCAGGAAGTTCTGCGCAGGAACCCAACAAGACAATAAGGGTCACGTGAAATTTTAGGGTTAATTTTAACAATTATCCGTCATTTTAAACCTTGGCACTGGTAGATTAAGAAAATACAGCGGGTGATATTTTTTCTGATGGGATAAAGGTCGTATTTGTCCAGAGAAGTAAGAGAGGAAAAAAATCACTTGAGAGGCATGACGCACAGAGTGTCTAAGGTGATAAAAGATCATATACTACCATTTGGGTTTTCAAATTAAGTTCATTACATAAAATATCAAACTCATAAAGATTACAAAAGAACAGAACACCATGAGCTCTCTACAGCTATTGTCAGCTGTCAATATGCTGATGTACAGAAGTTACACAATGTTATTGCTGACTATAATCCCAGGAAAATGATGCTCTTATAAACTTGGTAACTGGAGCTGTAATGCCAGAAAATGCCAAATATGACAATCTATGTGCATATGAAGTTGGAAGACAAAATTATGAAAATTTTGTCAAGGAACGTATTGTTGGTCCATTGAGCATCTGGGAAAAGCTGTCCAAGGTTAATCTACCGTCGTGGAAAGCAGCAAATAAGACTTCAACCATTAAATTGCTATCACAAGTTATAGAACTTAAGCAGGACATACAGTATGTGCATCACAGAAGGGCAGCACTGTACATATCAAGTCACCAGACACTGATGTGTTTGGCATATTAAAGCAGCCTCAACTTGGAGAAAATACGAGTATGATAACAGGAACTGGTGAGCGACGACACATTGGGCAGAGAGCCTTACAGGTTTCCATGCCTTCACAGGATCTGACTGCATTGGAAAATTTGTTGGCAAAGGAAAGAAAGCATGTTGGAGCACTTTGATGAAATCTAACACAAAAGTCCTAGATGCATTCAAGATGCTGAGTAGACCAAATGCCCTCCAGCGGACATGTACAGTATATTGGTCTAGAGGAATTTGTATTTAAGCTCTACTGTCCACGAATGACTTTCACTAAACTGTCAAAACTTAGATGGCATCTCTTCAAGATAACGCAGGCAGAAGCTGGAGAACTACCAGCGACTGCAGCAACTCTAAAGTATCACATATTGAGAGGAAGGTATCAAGCTCTTCTGTGGTCTTGTGATGCAGACAGTGAAATGCTTTCACAATTAGAGCATGGCTGGAAGATTGACAATGACTGTTTCATACTAGTAATATCAGACCAACCACCAGCCTTGGTGAAGCAATCACAGGAATCCTGTTAAATGTGGATGTAAGTGTCAGAAATGTGGATCATTGTCATGTTCATACAGAAAGAATCAGAAAGAACAGTATGACATGCACCGAGATGTGTAACTGCTACAGATGATGAGAAATGCCTAAACAAGGTGAAGGAATTCATATAAAGGTTGCGGAAGACTCTGATGACGAGGACTGAAGCAATGTCGCCATTGGCCAATTTGTGACTTTGTATACATGAGTGTATAACACTACAAACTTTTAATAAATATAAAACGGTGGTTCTAAGCTTTTCAGATAATGGTAATAAGTATATGTTTAATTTCCAGTATTTGTCTTTAGCAATTAATTTTACTGACTGCAATCTCTTCTTTGCCAGAGACAGGATGGCATATATGAGCAGCCATGTTTGTAACACACTTAAGATATTATAACAGCATTCATAATATATTACAATAAATTGTAATGATATAATACTACATGTTCATAGGTTATTAGTCATGTTTTAAGTTACTTAGGAGTTAATGGTAATACGTCTGTGGTTCATTACGCCGCTCTTTGATGAAACTTCTTTAATGGCATAAAACTTATAATAAACCGTTCAGAAAAAATTACACCACAGTTCCTTAACATAGTTTATAAGGATTATTACGATGTATGGTGTCAAAAATTAACATGAAATTTTTACGGGATTACTTAAGCTCCTACACTAAAACCTGCCGACCTAACCTAACCTTTTTTACCCACCTCCACCTACTTACCTAACCTGACATAATCTAACCAATCCTGACATAATCTAACCTAACCTGACGTAATCTAACCTAACCTGACGTAATCTAACCTAACCTGACATAATCTAACCTTAACCCAGACATAATCTAACCTAACCCAACACAATTCAACTCCAACCCGACATAATCTAACCAACCGACATAATCTAACCCAACCTGACATAATCAACCTAACCTGACGCAATTCAACTCAACCCGACACAATTCTAGAACCCAACTCGACATAATCGAACCTAACCTCCCCGTCTGACATAAGCTAACCTAATCAAACCTAACTTTCCCACCTACCGACCGTAACCTATCTACTTATTACCTACCTAACCTAACTTAACTTAATCCAACCTGACGTAATTTAACCTAACCTATTGAAACTTAACTTAACCACCTACCTCATCTAACACCACTTTGTAATATCTTTGCACTACCGCTCACAGGATGAGTATGGGGGGCACAATAAACTAGCCTCTAACTGGCAAAATTAACAAAACTAACCTAACCTAACCCAACCTGACTTTACCTAACCTGATCTGATCTATCCAACTTAAACACCTTAGAATATATAATAAAGCCGCTAGGTTAATTTAGGCTAAATATGGTTGATTCATATTTCGTTTTGACAGAAATTCCCGGCAAAATAACGTATCTATATTGAGAAACACCGCCATGTTGGTTCCACGTTAACAAGACA
>NW_024737802.1:0-8595 GCF_018991925.1 Homarus americanus
ACTTTGTTATACTCGATCAGGGGACTTTGTTATGCTCGATCTGGGGACTTTGTTATACTGGGCCAGGAGACTTTGTTATACTCGATCAGGGGACTTTGTTATACTCGACCAGGGACTTTGTTATACTCGATGAGGGGCCTTTGTTATACTCGAGCAGGGGCCTTTGTTATACTAGATGAGGGGACTTTGTTATACTCGATTAGGGGCATTTTTGGACTCGATCAGGGGCCTTTGTTATACTCGATCAAGGGACTTTGTTATACTCGATCAGGGGACTTTGTTATACTCGACCGGGGGACTTTTTTATACTTGACCAATGGACTTTGTTATACTCGATGAGGGGCCTTTGTTATACTCGATCTGGGGACTTTGTTATACTCGATCAGGGGACTTTGTTATACTCCCTCAGGGGACTTATTTATACTCGACAAGAGGACTTTGTTATTCTAGATCAGAGTACTTCGTTATACTCGACCAGGGGCCTTTGTTATACTCGATTAGAAAACTTTGTTATACTCGACCAGGGGACTTTGTTTTACTCCACCAGGGACTTTGTTATACTCGATCAGGGGATATGTTATACTCGATTAGGGGACTTTGTTATGCTCGGTTCAGGGGTCTTTGTTATACTCGTCCATTGGGCTTTGTTATACTAGGATGAGGGGACTTTTTTATACCCGATCAGGGGACTTTGTCTTACTCGATGAGGGCCCTTTGTTATACTCGACCAGAGGACTTTGTTGTAATCGATCAGGGGACTTTGTTATGCTCGATCTTGGGACTTTGTTATACTGCGCCAGGAGACGTTGTTTTCCTCGATGACGGGATTTGTTATACTCGATCTGGGGACTTTGTTATACTGGACCAGGAGACTTTGTTATACTCGATCAGGGGACTTTGTTATACTCAATCAGGGGACTTTGTTATACTCGTCCAGGGGGCTTTGTTATGCTCGATCTAGGGACTTTGTTATACTGGGTCAGGAAACGTTGTTATACTCGATCAGGGGATATGTTATACTCGATCAGGGGAATTTGTTATACTGGAATAGGGGACTTTGTTATACTCGTCCAGGGGGCTTTGTTATATTACGATCAGGGGACTTTGTTATTCTCGACCAGGGGACTTTGTTATACTCCACCAGAGGCCTTTCTTATACTCGGTCTAGGTGACTTTGTTATAATCGATCAGGGGACTTTGTTATGCTCGATCTGGGGACTTTGTTATACTGGGCCTGGAGACTTTGTTATACTCGATCAGGGGATATGTTATACTCAACCAGGGGACTTTTTTAAAATTAATCAGGGGACTTTGTCATACTCTATCAGGGGAATTTTGTTATACTCGATCTGGGGATATGTTATACTCGATCAGGGGACTTTGTTATACTCAACCAGAGGACTTTGTTATACTCGATCAGGGGACTTTTTTATACTCAATCAGGGGACTTTGTTATACTCGATTAGGGGCCTTTGTTATGCTCGATGAGTGGGGCTTTGTTATACGCGACCAGGGGACTTTGTTTTACTCGACCAAGGAACTTTGTTATACTCAACCAGGGGACTTTTTAAAAATTAATCAAGGGACTTTGTCATACTCGATCAGGGGAATTTTGTTTTACGCGATCAGGGGGTATATTATACTTGATCAGGGGACTTTGAAATACTCAACCAGAGGACTTTGTTATACTCGATCAGGGGACTTTGTTATACTCAATCATGGGACTTTGTTATACTGGATGAGGGGCTTTGGTTATCCTCGATCAGGGGACTTTGTTATACTCGAACAGGGAACTTTGTTATACTCGTTCAGGGGACTTTCTTATACTCGAGCAGGGGGCTGTGTTATACTCGATCAGGGGACTTTGTTATACTCGATGAAGAGGCTTTGTTATACTCGATGTGGGGACTTTGCTATACTCGACCACGGGACATTGTTATACTCGATGTGGGGACTTTGTTATACTCGTCCAGGGGACTTTTTTATACTTGACCAATGGACTTTGTTATACTCGATGAGGGGCCTTTGTTATACTCGATCTGGGGATTTTGTTATACTCGATCAGGGGACTTTGTTATACTCCATCAAGGGACTTTTTTATACTCGACCAGGGGACTTTGTTATACTCGATCACGGGACTTTGTTATACTCGACCAGGGACTTTTTTATACTTGACCAATGGACTTTGCTATACTCGATGAGGAGGCTTTGTTATACTCGATCAGGGGACTTTGCTATAATCGACCAGGGGACTTTGTTATACTCGATCAGGGGACTTTGTTATACTCGACGAGGGGACTTTTTTATACTTGACCAATGGACTTTGTTATACTCGATGAGGGGCCTTTGTTATACTCGATCAGGGGGCTTTGTTATGCTCGATCTAGGGACTTTGTTATACTGGGTCAGGAAACGTTGTTATACTCGATTAGGGGATATGTTATACTCGATCAGGGGAATTTGTTATACTGGAATAGGGGACTTTGTTATACCCGTCCAGGGGGCTTTGTTATATTACGATCAGGGGATTTGTTATCTTTAATCAGGGACTTTTGTTATACCTTAATCAGAGCTCCTTTTCTTACTCTTTGTGGTCTGGGTGACTTTTGTTATAATCGTGATCAGGGGACTTTGTTATGCCCGGGATCTTGGGACTTTGTTATAATGGGCCTGGAGACTTTTGTTATACTCGATCAGGGGATATGTTATACTCGGTCATGGGACTTTTTTATACTTGACCAGAGGACTTTGTTATACTCGATCAGGGGATATGTTATACTCGATCAGTGGACTTTGTTATACTCGATTAGGGGCCTTTGTTTTACTCGATGAGGGGGCTTTGTTATACTCGATGAGGGAGCATTGTTATACTCAACCAGGGGACTTTTTTAAAATTAATCAGGGACTTTGTCATACTCTATCAGGGGAATTTTGTTATACTCGATCAGGGTTTATGTTATACTCGATCAGGGGACTTTGTTATACTCAACCAGAGGACTTTGTTATGCTCGATCAGGGGACTTTTTTATACTCAATCAGGGGACTTTGTTATACTCGATTAGGGGCATTTGTTATGCTCGATGAGTGGGGCTTTGTTATACGCGACCAGGGGACTTTGTTATACTCGATCAAGGAACTTTGTTATACTCAACCAGGGGACTTTTTTAAAATTAATCAAGGGACTTTGTCATACTCGATCAGGGGAATTTTGTTTTACGCGATCAGGGGTTATATTATACTTGATCAGGGGACTTTGTAATACTCAACCAGAGGACTTTGTTATACTCGATCAGGAGACTTTGTTATACTCAATCATGGGACTTTGTTATACTGGATGAGGGGCTTTGGTTATCCTCGATCAGGGGACTTTGTTATACTCGACCAGGGAACTTTGTTATACTCGATCAGGGGACTTACTTATACTCGAGCAGGGGGCTGTGTTATACTCGATCAGGGGACTTTGTTATACTCGATGAAGAGGCTTTGTTATACTCGATGTGGGGACTTTGCTATACTCGACCACGGGACTTTGTTATACTCGATGTGGGGACTTTGTTATACTCGTCCAGGGGACTTTTTTATACTTGACCAATGGACTTTGTTATACTCGATGAGGGGGCTCTTTGTTATACCCAGATCTGGGGGATTTTTGTTATACTCTTGATCAGGGGATCTTGTTATACGATACGATACGAAGTCATTAGTTAAGAGGTGAAAGAAGATTATTAGGAATTGAAGAAAAAGTGGTGAAACTGAAATACAGTAGGAGTAGAAAGAATCTGGGCTCAACCAGATCGCTTCATCTTTCTTATTGGTGTTTTGTCTTTGTTCTGCTCCCTTGGGTCGTCAGACCTTTGTATTAATATTGGTTTATTTATATAATGCTGCTTATTATTATTATTTTTTGTTATTGTTGGAGTTAGTGAGCCCGCCCAGGTCCTTGTGTAACTGGGAGGGTAGTCACATTTTTTTTTTTTTTTTTTTTTTTTTTTTGAGGTGTTAGTTGTGTTAGTCTAAAGGTACACTGTATGGAGAGGCCTGCCAGGTTCTTAGTGGAGCTGGTTGGTCACTCTCATCTTTATTCCTCTAGTAATGTTTTATGTAGAAATGTGTATGTTGAGGCAGGAGGTGGTTCAATTACTTCTTCCTGGCTGATATAGCTGGGAGGGTAATCACATTTACATATAGTGCATATTAATATATATATATATATATATATATAGTATATATTTTTTTTTTTTTTTTTTTTTTTTGTTTTTTTTTTTGAGTTAGTGAGCCTGCCCAGGTCCTGTGTAGCTGGGAGGGTAGTCACATTTTTTTTTTTTTTTTTTTTTTTTTTTTCTCTTACTAAGATGTTAGTTCAATGTTAAATGTTAAATGTTAAATGTTAAATATTAGTTATGTTAGTCTAAAGGTACATTGTATGGAGAGGCCTACCAGGTTCTTGTGGAGCTGGTAGGTCACTCTCATCTTTTATTCTCTCTATTAATGTTTTATATGTATATTGGGGCAGGAGATGGTTCAATTACTTTCTTCCTGGCTGATTTAAACCAACTGTGTTCTTGGAATCCTTCGTTGTCTATATTATTTATCCAGTTTTGATATGTTTCTGTGTTAAGTTCAGTCACTTTTTTCCAAATATTTACAGCTTTGTTGTGTATATCTACATTGATTGCTAAGAGGTTTGCTCTCTTGTGTAGCTGTTCATTATTGATGTGGTCTGTATATTTTATGTTATATATAAATCTGAGGGCTATATTTTGTACTGTTTGTAACCTTTTAATGCACTGTTACGAACCCCTCCACCCCGCACTACGAACCACGCCATCTATTGTCCTGATCTACCTACCCAGCACCACGAGCAACGCCATCTAGGGACGAGACACGAGTATGATTCGTCTTAGTTACCACTCCGAGGTTTCCCTTCTCCCTATCCTGGTTGTTGCGTCACCTCCTCAGTCTTCTTTGTCAGCTCCAATTCGAGGAGAGGCACTTGGCTCTGGGAAGTGACCACAGGATCATCTATCCTCTAAACCTACGTGCAGTGACTACCTACCGTCTTCTACAATACTCAGCCTTACTCGTCAGCCATCTCAGCTCCTCACTTAAGTACTTATATGTTGTATTAACTCCCCCACGTCCACTTGCTTCAAGATTGTTTTATGTTTATTAATATGTATATACTGTTAATGTTTAGGTTAAGTTTGGTTAAGGGTAATTTATAAGCTGAATATTTTGTTAAGGGATTTATGGTACTCTATTATATACAACGAAAACTCGCATCCTTTGTCTACCCTTTTATAGTCCGATTGTCTTTGTTTTTTTTTATTGTTGTTACCTGTTGGGATCTGGGTAGACGTATAACTATATTCTAAATCCCCAACTCGTAACAAATGGCGACCGTGACAGGATACGACCTTAAGTACCATATTCCTTCCTCCCTTGTTACTCAGTGTTAATTATTCCTCCCAGTCACTTCTGTTCACAATTGCTTTACGGTAGTTTAAAGTTTCCTTCATATGTGTGTGCATATATTGGTATTATCGTATAGTAAGAGTGACAGACGTAGGATATTAGGTTCCAAGTGTCATAAGGCTTACCTGTTATTACACGTGGCAGTCGTGTAGTAAGTCTTATCGAGTGTAGGGAAGAATCCGGATCTGTTTAATGCCGTACCCTCACTCCAGAGTAGGTTGTTCCATAGTCACTAGTTTACGGTGAAGTGATATCTTGGGACGCCACGCTCTACCAGGACCCCATAATTATAAAGCCTCAATTATTGTTCTTCTCATTATCTCATTCAGGGTCAATCATACCATTTATCAGGGTTGTTAATCCGGATCTTTATATTAATGCCGTAATACGCCCTACCTCTTTCAAGTATATCAGGGTTGTTAATCCGGATCTTTATATTTATGCCGTAATACGCCCTACCTCTTTCAAGTCTCTTATCCTTATCTAAGGATCTTCTCAGAAGAACAATAATCATAAGTGTAATTTCCCTAGGTATAACTTGGTTAGTTTTCGGGACTTTCTGGTTATCCACTGCCGTGATATTTTCTAGGGTTATCCACTTATCTTATCTTTTGACCATTAGTTAATTTATCCTATTTTTCTTAACAATGGCCACCTCAGGTTTTGATCTCCAGGATTTTATTGAAAATCCTTCCGTAGCTAAATTACGTGTTAATATCCTGAAGAAAGAATGGAAAGAAATAGCCAACTATTATAATATCCCATTTTCACAGCAACTGACTAAGGAAATGTTAAAAAATCATGTGATTGAAGTGCTGGTTCAACATGAAGTTTTAAAAGAATCCGCTGTTGACAGATTAACGCCCATGTCCAAGAAACTTCAACCACTATCCACCACCCCTCCTCACTCAGAAGTTGCTTCAGGTCTGGCTAGCCCTCAAGAAAAAACACAACGAATAGACGCCTTAGAACTAGAACGAGCAAGGTTCGAGTTCCAAATCAAAATGAAAGAACTAGAGTTGGAACAGGCCAAGTTGGAGAAGGAGGCCAAGTTGGAGCAGGCCAAGTTGGAGCAGCAGGCCAAGTTGGAGCCTGAAGAAAGGTCGGAACAGGCCAAGTTGCAGCATGAAGAAAAGTTGGAACAGGCCAGGTCGGAACAGGCCAAGTTGGAGCAGGAGGTTAGACTGAAAGAACTACAGGTAAGAGAGATAGAAGTCACCTTAACATCGGAGTTTAGATCAAAAGAAGTGGCATTAAGAGAGAAACTAGCTGCTTTTAACCCTGCTACTGCTTCTTCCCTTGTTCCCGGGTTTGATGAATCCGATATGGACGGGTCATTTAGGACTTTTGAGAAAATAGCCGGGAAAAATGAGTGGCCAAAGGACCAGTGGGTGTCAGTGTTAGTTCTTAAATTATATGGTAAGGCTCGTAGAGTTTATAACTGTTTAGACCAGACTGATGACTATGATAACGTAAAAAAGAATATCCTCACCTCTTATGCTATCACGCCAGATGGATACCGGCAGAAGTTTCGTAAACTAACCAAACCATTTTCCCACACCTTTGTTGAGTTTGCTCAAGAAAAGCTTAGGTTTTTAAGAAGTGGTTAGAGGCTAGAGACCTCCATATTTCAGGATTTGTTAAATTTGGTAGTCCTGGAGGAGTGGAAGAGCAAGATACCATTTCTTATCTTGAAGCATGTGGAGGAGCGTGGAGAAGTTAATTTAGGCGTGCTGCTGAGCTGGCTATGCGCACGCTTTTGTTGGTGGAGTCACTGGGCAGTAGAGAACGTGCACTTCCCGACATGTTAGGTCCTCCTCTGATGATAACCTTGGAACGTGAGTGGGTCGAAAGGTCCCACACCTACTCCCCCGATGCAACCAAGCTTACTTGTTCTTACTGTAAAAACCCAGGCCATACGATCCAGAATTGTAAACACCCAAAGTGTCGAATTGCTAAAAGTAGTTCCCTGGATCCCAAATCCAAACCAATAGCAAACACCAATGTGGAAAGGCCCCATCAGGATCTCTTCTCTTCATTCACCTATGAGGGAAAAATTTCAATCATAGAGGGGTCTCGTTCTTTCCCTATTCGTATACTACGTGATACGGGCGCAGCACAATCTATCCTCCTGTTTAACGTCATTCCTGATATATCTACCGCATTTACTAATGAGAGTGTTCTAATTTCGGATCTCTCATCCCATTCTTCCTATCCTTTAGCTAAAGTGCACCTCCAATGTCCCTTGATTACTGGGGAAGTGCAAATAGCCATAAGGAAAGACCCAATGCCTGTGTGCGGCATTCATTTATTATTGGGTAATGACTTGGTAGGAGATCTAGTGGTTCCTAACATAAAGACAGTCGACTCTCCCTTACCTGTCAACTCCACCACTGACCTTAAAGAAACTATTCCTCATCTTTTCCCATCTTGTGCTGTCACCCGGTCACAGAGTGTGCGAAATGGGCCCTCTTCATCTAAAACCACCTCTAATATCTTCCTACCCACAGAAGATCTGTACAATAAGACCATTAGTAAGGAGGAGCTCGTTAAAGCCCAACAATCTGATCCATCTTTGACTAAACTTCATCATGCAGCAGTTGAGGGTAAAGATTTTAACACCCTTCCGTGTTTTTATTATCATGAAGGGGTTTTGATGAGGGCCTATAGGCCCCCCTGAGCTTGCCCATCTAGACACGTGGTCTGAAATACATCAAGTGGTAATTCCCACCTCAGTCAGACCAGCATTAATTGCCCTTGCCCATGATGGTATTTCAGGACATTTGGGAATCCTGGAAACATATAAAAAGCTCCTCCAACACTATTATTGGCCTGGACTTAGGAAGGATGTGTCAAAATACCTAAAATCTTGTCATATTTGTCAAATGGTAGGAAAACCAAATGAAAGTATACCAGCAGCTCCCATTAAGCCCATCCCAGTATTTTCTACACCATTTGAAAAGATTGTTGTGGATTGTGTGGGCCCATTACCAAAGACTAAGAAAGGAAATCAATTCCTGCTCACAGTTATGGATACCAGTACACGTTATCCTGAGGCTTTTCCCCTTAAAAGCATCAATTCAAAAAACGTAATCAAACATCTTTTGTACCTTTTCACTT
>NW_024737803.1:0-12555 GCF_018991925.1 Homarus americanus
GAGGGGCCTTTGTTATACTCGATCAGGGGCGTTTGTTATACTAGATCAGGGGACTTTGTTATACTCGATTAGGGGCATTTTGGACTCGATCAGGGGCCTTTGTTATACTCGATCAAGGGACTTTGTAATACTCGATCTGGGGACTTTGTAATACTCGACCAGGGGACTTTTTTATACTTGACCAATGGACTTTGTTATACTCGATGAGGGGCCTGTGTTATACTCGATCTGGGGACTTTGTTATACTGGACCATGGGACTTTGTTATACTTGATCAGGGGACTTTGTTATTCTCGACCAGAGGACTTTGTTATACTCGATCAGGGGATATATTATACTCGATCAGGGGACTTTGTTATACTTGATTAGGGGACTTTGTTATACTCGATCAGGGGACTTTGTTATACTCGATCAGGGAACATTGTAATACTCGACCAGGGAACTTTTTTATAATTAATAGGGGACTTTGTTATACTCGATCAGGGGAATTTGTTATACTCGACCAGGGTACTTTTTTAAACTTGACCAATGGACTTTGTTATACTCGATGAGGGGCCTTTATTATACTCGATCTAGGGACTTTGTTATACTGGAGAAGGGGACTTTGTTATACTCAATCAGGGGACCCTTTTATACTCGACCAGAGGACTTTCTTTTACTCGATCAGGGGATGTGTTATACTCGATAGGGGACATTGTTATACACACGCAGAGGACTTTGTTATACTCGATCAGGGGACTTTGTTATACTCAATCAGGGGACTTTGTTACACTCGACCAGGGGACTTTGTTATACTCGATCAGGGGACTTTCTTATACTCGAGCAGAAGGCTTTTGTTAAACTCGTCAGGGGACTTTGTTATGCTCGATCAGGAGGCTTTATACTCGATCAGGGGACTTTGCTATACTCGACCAGGGGACATAGTTATACACGATCCAGGGGACTTTGTTATACTCTGATAGGGGACTTTGTTATACTCGATCTGGTGGATGCTCGCTATATACTCGATCAGAGAGACTTTTGTTATACTGGACCAGGGACACTGTTATACTCGATCAGGGGAGACTTTGTTATGCTCGATCAGGGACTTTAATTATCTCGTCAGGGCTTTTGTTATACTAGGATCAGGAATTGCTGTTATACTCGATTAGGACTTTGTCTTACTCGATGGGGGCCCTTTGTTGTTATACTCGACCAGGGGACTTTGTTTTACTCGATCAGGGGATATGTTATACTCGATCAGGGGACTTTGTTATACTCAACCAGAGGACTTTGCTATACTCGATCAGGGGATATGTTATACTCGATCAGGGGACTTTGTTATACTCAACCAGAGGACTTTGTTATACTCGATCAGGGGACTTTGTTATACTCAATAAGGGGACTTTGTTATAGTCGATTAGGGGCATTTGTTATACTCGATGAGGGGGCTTTGTTATACTCGACCAGGGGACTTTGTTATACTTGATCAGGGAACATTGTTATACTCGACCAGGGAACTTTTTTATAATTAATAGGGGACTTTGTTATACTCGATCAGGGGAATTTGTTATACTCAACCAGGGGACTTTTTTATACTTGACCAATGGACTTTGTTATACTCGATGAGGGGCCTTTTTTATACTCGATATAGGGACTTTGTTATACTGGAGAAGGGGACTTTGTTATACTCAATCAGGGGACTTTTTTATACTCGACCAGAGGACTTTCTTTTACTCGATCAGGGGATGTGTTATACTCGATCAGGGGACATTGTTATACACACCCAGAGGACTTTGTTATACTCGATCAGGGGACTTTGTTATACTCAAACAGGGGACTTTGTTATATTCGACCAGGGGACTTTGTTATACTGGATAAGGGGACTTTCTTATACTCGAGCAGAGGGCTTTGTTATACTCGATCAGGGGACTTTGTTATACTCGATCAGGAGGCTTTGTTATACTCGATCAGGGGACTTTGCTATACTTGACCAGGACATGGTTATGCACGATCAGGGACTTTGTTATACTCGACCAAGAGACTTTATTACTCTCATTCAAGGGGACTTTGTTATAATCGATCAAGGGTCTTTGCTATACTCGATCTGGGGCTTTGTTATACCACTACGAGCCCAGAACTTTGTTATACTCGATCAGAGTGGATATGTTATACTCGATGAGGGGACTTTGTTATACTCGTCCAGGGGGCTTTGTTATACTAGGATCAGGGGACTTTGTTATACTTGATTGGGGACTTTGTCTTTCTCGATCAGGGCCCTTTGTTATACTCGACCAGGGGACTTTGTTATAATCGATCAGGGGACTTTGATATACTCGATCAGGGGACTTTCTTATACTCGAGCAGGGGGCTTTGTTATACTCGATTAGGGGACTTTGTTATACTCGATGAGGAGGCTTTGTTATACTCGATCAGGGGACGTTGCTATACTCGACCAGGGGACTTTGTTATATACGATCAGGGGACTTTTTTATACTCAACCAGGGGACTTTTTTATACTTGACCAATGGACTTTGTTATACTCGATGAGGGGCCCTTGTTATATGCGACCAGGGGACTTTGTTATACTCAATGAGGGGACTTTGTTATACTCGATGAGGAGACTTTGTTATACTCGATTAGGTGGCTTTGTTATACTCGATGAGGGGACTTTTTTATACTTGACCAATGGACTTTGTTTTACTCGATGAGGGGCCTTTGTTATACTCGATGAGGGACCTTTGTTATACTCGATGAGGGGACTTTGTTATATTCAATTAGGGGACTTTTTCATACTCGACCAGAGGAGTTTGTTATACTGGATCAGGGGATATGTTATACTCGATCAGGGGACTTTGTTATACTCAACCAGAGGTCTTTGTTATACTCGATTAGGGGCCTTTGTTATACTCGATGAGGGGTGCTTTGTTAAACTTGACCAGGGGTCTTTGTTATACTCGATCAGGGAACATTGTTATACTCGACCAGGGAACTTTTTCATAATTAATCAGGGGACTTTGTCATACTCGATCAGTTGACTTTCCTATATTTGACCAATGGACTTTGCTATACTCGATGAGGGGACTTTGAATTACTCGATCAGCGGAGTTGTTATACTCTACCAGGGGCCTTTGTTATACTCAATTAGAAAACTTTGTTATTCTCTACCAGGGGCCTTTCTTATACTCAATTAGAAAACTTTGTTATTCTCGACCAGGGGACTTTGTTATACTCGATCAAGGGACTTTGTTATATTCGATAAGGGGACTTTGTTATACTCGACCAGGGTACTTTTTTATACATGACCAATGAACTTTGTTATACTCGATGAGGGGAATTTGTTATACTCGTCCAGGGGGCTTTGTTATACTCGATCAGGGGACTTTGTTATACTCGATCAGAGGACTTTGTTATACTCGACCAGGGGACTTTGTTATACTCGATCAAGGAACTTTGTTATATTCGATAAGGGGAATTTGTTATACTCCATAAGGGGACTTTGTTCGACAGGAACAGGGGACATTGTTATACTCGACCAGGGGACTTTTTTATACTTGACTAATGGACTTATTATACTCGATGAGGGGCCTTTGTTATACTCGATCAGGGACCTTTGTTATACTCGATGAGGGGACTTTGTTATACTCGATCAGGTGACTTTGTTATACTCGCCCAGAGACCTATGTTATACTCGGTCAGGGGACTTTGCTACACTCGACCAGGGGACTTTGTTATACTCGATCAGGGGACTTTGTTATACTCGACCAGGGGACTTTTTTATACTTGACCAATGGACTTTGTTATACTCGATGAGGGGCCTTTGTTATACACGACCAGGGGACTTTGTTATTCTCGATGAGGGGCCTTTGTTATACTCGATCTAGGGACTTAGTTATACTCGAGAAGGGGACTTTGTTATATTCAATTAGGGGACTTTTTTATACTCAACCAGAGGACTTTGTTATACCTGACGGTATATGTTATACTCGATCAGGGGACCTTGTTATACTCAACCAGAGGACTTTGTTATACTCGATTAGGGGCCTTTGTTATAGTCGATGAGGGGGCTTTGTTTAACTTGACCAGGGGTCTTTGTTATATTCGATCAGGGAACATTGTTATACTCGACCAGGGAACTTTTTTATAATTAATCAGGAGACTTTGTCATACTCGATCAGGGCACTTTGTTATACTCGATCAGGGGACTTTGTTATACTCGATCAGGGAACTTTGTTATAGTCGACCAGAGGCCTTTGTTATACTCGATCAGGGCACTTTGTTATACTTGATTAGCGGACTTTGTTATAATCGATCAGGGGACTTTGTTATACTCGACCATGGGCCTTTGTTATACTTTCGACATTAGGAAAACCTCGGTTATACTCGACCAGGACTCTGCTATACCTCGACCAAGTGGACTCATGGCACCATAAGGGAATTTGTTATACTTATCAAGGACTTTCTTCGATGGCAAACAGGGACTTGCCATAATCGACCAGGAACTTTTTTATACTTGACCAATGGACTTGCCGTACCGATGAGGGAATTTGTTATACCTGACAGGAACTATTATAATGTCCAGGGGCTTTGTTATATCGATTAGGCACTTTTGTCTTACTCGACCTGGGGACTTTGTTATACTCGACCAGGGGACTTTAATATAATCGATCAGAGGACTTTGTTCAACTCGACCAGGGGACTTTTTTATACTTGACCAATGGACTTTGTTATACTCGATGAGGGGCTTTGTTATACTCGATTAGAAATCTTTGTGGTACTCGACCAGGGGACTTTGTTATACTCCACCAGGGACTTTGTTATACTCGATCAGGAGATATGTTATACTCGGTTCAGGGGACTTTGATATACTCAACCAGAGGACTTTGTTATACTCGATCAGGGGACTTTGTTATACTTAATCAGGGGACTTTGTTATACTCGATTAGGGGCCTTTGTTATACTCGATGAGGGGGCTTTGTTATACTCACCAGGACGTTGATATACCTGATCAGGGACTTTCTTATACCTCGAGCAGGGGCTTTGTATACTCGATCAGGGGACTTTGCTATAGTCGACCAGGGGACTTTGTTATACACGATCAGGGGACTTTGTTATACTCAACCAGGGGACTTTTTTATACTTGACCTATGGACTTTGTTATACTCGATGAGGGGCCTTTGTTATACTCGATTATAAAACTTTGTGGTACTCGACCAGGGGCCTTTGTTATACTCCACCAGGGACTTTGTTATACTCGATCAGGGGATATGTTATACTCGATCAGGGGACTTTGTTATACTCGGTTCAGGGGATTTTGATATACTCAACCAGAGGACTTTGTTTTACTCGATTAGGGGCCTTTGTTATACTCGATGAGGGGGCTTTGTTATACTCGACCAGGGGACTTTGATATACTCGATCAGGGGACTTTCTTATACTCGAGCAGGGGGCTTTGTTATACTCGATGAGGGGCCTTTGTTATACGCGTCAGGGACTTTGTTATACTCGATGAGGGGACTTTGTTATACTCGATGAGGGGACTTTGTTATACTCGATGAGGGGACTTTGTTATTCTCGCCCAGAGACCTTTGTTATACTCGGTCAGGGGACTTTGTTATAATCGATCAGGGGACTTTGCCATGCTCGATCTGGGGACTTTGTTATACTGGGCCAGGAGACTTTGTTATACTCGATCAGGTGGATATGTTATACACGATTAGGGGACTTTAATATACTCGTCCAGGGGGCTTTGTTATACTAGTATCAGGGGACTTTGTTGTACTCGATTAGGGGACTTTGTCTTACTCGATCAGGGCCCTTTCTTATACTCGACCAGGGGACTTTGTTATAATCGATTAGGGGACTTTGTTATGCTCGATCTGGGGACTTTGTTATACTGGGCCAGGAGACGTTGTTATACTCGAGAAGGGAATATGTTATACTCGATCAGGGGACTTTGTAATAATTGACCAGGAGACTTTGTTATACTCGACCATGGGACTTTGTTATATTCGATCAGGAGGCTTTGTTATACTCGATCAGGGGACTTTGCCTTACTCGAGAAGGGGACTTTGTTATACTCGATCAGTGGATATGTTATACTCGATCATGGGACTTTGTTATACTCGGTTCAGGGAACTTTGTTATACTTGTCCAGCGGGCTTTGTTATACTAGGATCAGGGGACTTTGTTTTATTCGATCAGAGGACTTTGTCTTACTCGATCAGGGCCCTTTGTTATACTCGACCAGGGTACTTTGTTATAATAAATCAGGGGAATTTGTTATGCTCGATCTGGGGACTTTGTTATACTGGGCCAGGATACGTTGTTATACTCGATCAGGGGATATGTTATACTCGATCAGGGGACTTTGTCATACTGGACATGGTGACTTTGTTATACTCGATCAGGGGACTTTGTTATACTCGATCAGGGGACTTTATTATACTCGTCCAGGAGGCTTTGTTATACTAGGATCAGGGGATTTTGTTATTCTCGACCAGGGGACTTTGTTATACTCGCCCAGATGCCTTTGTTATACTCGATCAGGGGACTTTGTTATAATCGATCAGGGTACTTTGTTATGCTCGATTTGGGGACTTTGTTATACTGGGCCAGGAGACTTTGTTATACTCGATCAGGTGGATATGTTATACTCGATCAGGGGACTTTGTTATACTCGATCTGGGGACTTTGTTATACTCGTCCAGGGACTTTGTTATACTCGATTAGGGGACTTTGTCTTACTCGATGAGGGCCCTTTGTTATACTCGACCAGGGGACTTTGTTATGCTCGATCTGGGGACTTTGTTATACTGGGCCAGGAGACGTTGTTTTACTCGATCAGGAGATATGTTATACTTGATGAGGGGACTTTGTTATACTGGTCCAAGGGACTTTGTTAAACTCGACCAGGGGACTTTGTTATACTCGATCAGGAGGCTTTGTTATACTCGATCAGGGGACTTTGCTATACTCGACCAGGGGACTTTGTTTTACTCGATCAGGGGATATGTTATACTCAATCAGAGGACTTTGTTATATTCAACCAGAGGACTTTGCTATACTCGATCAGGGGATATGTTATACTCGATCAGGGGACTTTGTTATACCTAATCAGGGGTCTTTGTTATACTCGATTAGGGGACTTTGTCTTACTCGATCAGGGCCCTTTGTTATACTCGACCAGGGGACTTTGTTATAATCGATCAGGGGACTTTGTAATAATCGACCAGGGGACTTTGTTATGCTCGACCAGGGGACTTTGTTATACTCGATCAGGAGGCTGTGTTATACTCGATCAGGGGTCTTTGCTATGCTCGACCAGGGGACTTTGTTATACTCGATCAGGGGACTTTGTTATACTCGACCAGGGGACTTTGTTATAATCGATCAGGGGACTTTGCTATGCTCCATCTGGGGACTTTGTTATACTGGGCCAGGAGACGTTGTTATACTCGAGCAGGGGATATGTTATACTCGACCAAGGGACTTTGTTATACTCGACCAGAGGCCTTTGTTATACTCGGTCCGGGGACTTTGTTATAATCGATCAGGGGACTTTGTTATGCTCGATCAGGGGACTTTGTCTTACTCGAGAAGGGGACTTTGTTATACTCGATCAGAGGACTTTGTTATACTTGACCAGGGGCCTTTGTTGCCATATGACAGGGACTTTGTTGTACTCGATCAGGAGGCTTTGTTATATACTCGATCGGGGGTCTTTGCTATGCTCGACAGGGGACTTTGTTATACTCCACCAGGGACTTTGTTATACTTGATCAGGATATGTTATACTCGATCAAGTACTTTGTTATACTCGATCAGGGGACTTTGTTATGCTCGATCTGGGGACTTTGTTATACTGGGCCAGGGGAGACTTTGTTATACTCGATCAGGGGACTTTGTTATACTCGACCAGGGACTTTGTTATACTAGATGAGGGGCCTTTGTTATACTCGATCAGGGGCCTTTGTTATACTAGATCAGGGGACTTTGTTATACTCGATTAGGGGCCTTTTTGGACTCGATCAGGGGCCTTTGTTATGCTCGATCAAGGGACTTTGTTATACTCGATCAGGGGACTTTGTTATACTCGACCAGGGGACTTTTTTATACTTGACCAATGGACTTTGTTATACTCGATGAGGGGCCTGTGTTATACTCGATCTGGGGACTTTGTTATACTGGACCATGGGACTTTGATATACTTGATCAGGGGACTTTGTTATTCTCGACCAGAGTACTTTGTTATACTCGATCAGGGGATATATTATACTCGATCAGGGGACTCTGTTATACTTGATTAGGGGACTTTGTTATACTCGATCAGGGGACTTTGTTATACTCGATCAGAGGACTTTGTTATAGTCGACCAGGGGCCTTTGTTTTACTCGATTAGAAAACTTTTTATACTCGACCAGGGGACTTTGTTATACTCCAATAGGGACTTTGTTATACTCGATCAGGGGATATGTTATACTCGATCAGAGGACTTTGTTATACTCGGTCTAAGGGTCTTTGTTATACTCGTCCTGTGCGCTTTGTTATACTAGGATCAGGGGACTTTGTTAAGCCCGATCTGGGGACTTTGTTATACTCGTTCAGGGGGCTTTGTTATACTAGGATCAGGAGGCTTTGTTATACTCGTCCAGGGGGCTTTGTTATACTAGGATCAAGGGACTTTGTTATTCTCGACCAGGGGACTTTGTTATACTCGACCAGAGGCCTTTGTTATACTCGGTCAGGGGACTTTGTTATAATTGATCAGGGGACTTTGTTATGCTCGATCTGGGGACTTTGTTATACTGGGCCAGGAGACTTTGTTATACTCGATCAGGGGACTTTGTTATACTCGATCAGGGGATATATATTTACTCGATCACGGGACTTTGTTATACTCGATGAGGAGCCTTTTTTATACTCGATCAGGGGACTTTGCTATACTCGATCAGGGGACTTTGTTATACTCGATCAGGGGACTTTGTTATACTCGACCAGAGGAAATTTTTATACTTGACCAATGGACTTTGTTATACTCAATGAGGGGCCTTTGTTATACTCGATCTAGGGACTTTGTTATACTCGAGAAGGCGACTTTGTTATACTCGATCAGGGGACTTTTTTATACTCGACCAGAGGACTTTGCTATACTCGATCAGGGGATATCTTATACTCGATCAGGGGACTTTGTTATACTCAACCAGAGGACTTTGTTATACTCGGTCAGGGGACTTTGTTATACTCATCAGGGGACTTTGTTATACTCGATTAGGGGCCTTTGTTATACTCGATGAGGGGGCTTTGTTATACTCGACCATGGGACTTTTTTATACTCGATCAGGGAACATTGTTATACTCGACCACGGAACTTTTTTATAATTAATCAGGGGACTTTGTTATACTCGATCAGGGGAATTTGTTATACTCGACCATGGGACTTTTTTATACTTGACCAATAGACTTTGTTATACTTGATGAGGAACCTTTGTTATACTCAATCAGAGGACTTTGTTATAATCGACCTGGGGACTTTGTTATACTCGATCAGGGGACTTTCTTATACTCGAGCAGGGGGCTTTGTTATACTCGATCAAGGGACTTTGTTATACTCGATCAGGAAGATTTGTTTTACTCGATCAGGGGACTTTGTTATAATCGATCAGGGGACTTTGTTATGCTCGATCAGGGGACTTTGTCTTACTCGAGAAGGGGACTTTGTTATACTCGATCAGAGGACTTTGTTATACTCGATCAGATGATATGTTATACTCGATCAGGGGACTTTGTTATACTCGGTTCAGGGGACTTTGTTATACCTGTCCAGCGGGCTTTGTTATACTAGGATTAGGGGACTTTGTTTTACTCGATCAGGGCCCTTTGTTATACTCGACCAGGGGACTTTATTATAATAAATCAGGGGACTTTGCTATGCTCGATCTGGGGACTTTGTTATACTGGACCAGGGGACTTTGTTATACTCGATCAGGGGACTTTGTTATACTCGATCAGGGGACTTTGTTATACTCGTCCAGGAGGCTTTGTTATACTAAGATCAGGGGACTTTGTTATTCTCGACCAGGGGACTTTGTTATTCTCGCCCAGAGTCCTTAGTTATACTCGATCAGGGGACTTTGTTATAATCGATCAGGGGACTTTGTTATGCTCGATCTGGGGACTTTGTTATACTGGGCCAGGAGACTTTGTTATACTCGATCAGGTGGATATGTTATACTCGATCAGGGGACTTTGTTATACTGGTAAAGGGGACTTTGTTATACTCGATCAGGGGACTTTGTTATACTCGATCAGGAGACTTTGTTATACCCGTACAGGGGCTTTGTTATACTAGGATCAGGGGACTTTGTTATAATCGATCTGGAGACTTTGTTATACTGGGCCAGGAGACGTTGTTTTACTCGATCAGGAGATATGTTATACTTGATCAGGGGACTTTGTTATACTGGTCCAGGGGACTTTGTTATACTCGACCAGGGGACTTTGTCATTCTCGATCAGGAGGCTTTGTTATACTCGATCAGGGGACTTTGCTATACTCGACCAGGGGACTTTGTTATACTCGATTAGGGGACTTTGTTATACTCGACAAGGGGACTTTTTTATACTTGACCAATGGACTTTGTTATACTCGATGAGGGGCCTTTGTTATACTCGATCTAGGGACTTTGTTATACTCGAGAAGGGGACTTTGTTATACTCGATCAGGGGACTTTTTTATACTCTACCAGAGGACTTTGTTTTACTCGATGAGGGGATATGTTATACTCGATCAGGGGACTTTGTTATACTCAACCAGAGGAATTTGTTATACTCGATCAGGGGACTTTGTTATACTTAATCAGGGGACTTTGTTATACTCGATTCGGGGCCTTTGTTATACTCGATGAGGGGGCTTTGTTATTCTCGACCAGGGGACTTTTTTATAATTAATCAGGGGACTTTGTTATACTCGATCAGGGGAATTTATTATACTCGACCAGGGGACATTTTTATACTTGACCAATGGACTTTGTTATACTCGATGAGGGGCCTTTGTTATACTCGATCTCGGGACTTTGTTATACTGGAGAAGGGGACTTTGTTATACTCGATCAGGGGACTTTTTTATACTCGACCAGAGGACTTTGTTTTACTCGATCAGGGGATGTGTTATACCCGTTCAGGGGGCATTGTTATACTCACCCAGAGGACTTTGTTATACTCGATCAGGGGACTTTGTTATACTCAATCAGAGGACTTTGTTATACTCGACCAGGGGACTTTGTTATACTCGATCAGGGGACTTTCTTATACACGAGCAGGGGGCTTTGTTATACTCGATGAGGGGACTTTGTTATACTCGATCAGGAGGCTTTGTTAAACTCGATCAGGGGACTTTTTTATATTTGACCAATGGACTTTGTTTTACTCGATGAGGCGCCTTTGTTATACTCGATCAGGGACCTTTGTTATACTCGATGAGGGGACTTTGTTATACTCGATCAGGGGACTTTATTATACTCGCTGAGAGGCCTTTGTTATACTCGGTCAGCGGACTTTGTTATAATCGATCAGGGGACTTTGCTAAGTTCGATCTGGGGACTTTGTTATACTGGGCCAGGAGACTTTGTTATACTCGATCAGGTGGATATGTTATACTCAATCAGGGGACTTTGTTATACTCGTCTAGGGGGCTTTGTTATACTAGGATCAGGGGACTTTGTTACACTAGATTAGGGGACTTTGTCTTACTCGATTAGGGCCCCTTGTTATACTCGACCAGGGGACTTTGTTATAGTCGATCAGGGGACTTTGTTATGCTCCATCTGGGGACTTTGTTATACTGGGCCAGGAGACGTTGTTATACTCGAGCAGGGGATATGTTATACTCGATCAGGGGACTTTGTTATACTTGACCAGGGGAGTTTGTTATACTCGACCAGGGGACTTTGTTATACTCGATCAGGAGGCTTTGTTACACTCGATCAGGGGTCTTTGCTATGCTCGACCAGGGGACTTTGTTATACTCGATCAGGGGACTTTGTTATACTCGACCAGGGGACTTTTTTATACTTGACCAATGGACTTTGTTATACTCGATGAGGGGCCTTTGTTATACTTGACCAGGGGCCTTTATTATACTCGATTAGAAAACTGTTATACTCGACCAGGGGACTTTGTTATACTCTGCAAGGGACTTTGTTATACTTGATCAGGGAATATGTTATACTCGATCAAGGGACTTTGTTATACTGGGCCAGGGGACTTTTTTATACACGATCAGCGGACTTTGTTATACTATACCATGGGACTTTTTTATACTCGATCAGGGGACTTTATTATACTCGATCAGGGGACTTTTGTTATAATCGATCAGGGGACTTTGTTATAATCGACCAGAGGCCTTTGTTATACTCAATCACCGGACTTTGTTATACTCGATCCGGGGACTTTGCTATAATCGACCAGGGGACTTTGTTATACTCGATCAGGGGACTTTGTTATGCTAGACCAGGGGACTTTTTTATACTTGACCAATGGACTTTGTTATACTCGATGAGGGGCCTTTGTTATACTTG
>NW_024737804.1:0-10143 GCF_018991925.1 Homarus americanus
TAGGTACCTGGTAGTGACAGAGGTGTACCCAGGAGTGTCAGGAAGTACCAGCGAGTGTCAGAGGAGTACCTGGGAGTGTCAGAGGGCCTGAGGTGACAGGTGTATCTGGGAGGAACCTGAGGTGTACCTAGGGAGTGTCAGATGTGTACCCAGGGAGTGTCTGGAGGTACCAGGGAGAGTCTGAGGTGTACCTGGGAGTGTGAGAGAAGTTCCAGAGAGTGTAAGAGGTGTACCTGTGAGTGTCAGAGGCGTACCTTGGTGTGTCGAAGCGGTGTTCCTGAGAGTGTCAGGGGTAAATGGGAAGTGGGGAGGTACCTGGGAGTGTCAGAGGCCTCAGAGGTTGGGGTACCTGAGAGTGTCAGATGTACCTGGGAGGTCAGAGGTACCTGGGAGGTCAGGAGGTGTACCTGGAGAGCCAGATGTGTACCTGGAAGTGTTTGAGGTGTACATGGGAATCAGACGGGTACCTAGGAGTGTCAGAGGAGTACTTGGGAGTCAGAGGTGTACCTGGGACCGTCAGAGGAGTGTACCTGAGAGTGTCAGGTGTGTACCTGGAGCACAAATGTGTACTGGGAGTGTCAGGTACCTGGAGGCCAGAGGTGTACCTGGAGTGTCAGGGTGTACCTGGAGTGACAAAGGTGTACCTGCAGAGTGTCAGGAAGTCCCAGCGAGTGTCAGAGGAGCACCTGGGAGGCAGAGGTGTACCTGGGAGTGTGACAGGTGTATCTGGAGTGTCTGAGGTGTACCTAGGAATGCGTCAGATGTGTACCTGGGAGTGTCTGAGGTACCAGGAGAGTCTGAGGTGTACCTGGGAGGGAGAGAAGTTCCAGAGAGTGCACGAGGTGTACCAGGAGTGCTGAGAGAGGTGTAACGGTGTGTGTCGAAGGTGTTCGAAAGTGTCAGGGTGTACCTGGAGTGTCAGATGTGTACCTGGGAATGTCAGAGGTACCCGGTAGTTTCAGCGGTGTACCTTGGGAGTGTCAGCGGTGTACCTGGGAGTGGCAGAGGTATACCTGGGAGATCCGAGGTGACTTGAGTGTCAGAGGAACCGGGAGAGTCAGAGGTACCCAGAGTGTCAGAGGTACCTGGGTAAGTTGGAGGTGTTCCTGAGAGTGTCAGGTGTACCTGGGAGTGTCAGATGTGTACCTGGGAGTGTCAGAGGTGTACCTGGGAGTGTAAGCGGTGTACCTGGGAGTGTCAGAGGAGTACCTGGGAGTGTCAGAGGAGTCCCTCGGGAGAGTCAGGGTGTACCTGAGTGTCAGAGGTGTACCTGAGTGTCAGAGGTGTACCTGAGTGTCTGAGGTGTACCTGGGAGTGTCTGAGGTGTACTTGGGAGGGTCAGAGGAGAAACCATGGAGTGTAAGAGGTGTACGTGGGTGTGTCAGAGGTGTACCATGGAATGTCAGGAGAGACTGGGAGTGTCAGAGGTACCTGGGAGTGTCAGAGGTGTACCTAGGAGGTTAGATGTGTACCTGGGAGTATCAGGAGGTCACCTGGGAGTGTCTGAGGTGTACCTGGTGTCTGAGGTACATTGAGGTCAGGTGTACCAGCAGGCCAGGTGTACCAGGGAGTGTCACGGTGTACCTGGGAGGTCAGAGGCATACCGAATATCTCGAGGTGTACCTGGGAGGTTAGAGAGGTACCTGGGATGTCAGAGGAGTCCCTGGGAGTGTCAGGGTGTACCTGGAGTGCAGGTGTACCTTGAGTGTTGAGGCACGGGAGTGTCTGATGTACCTGGGAGGGTCAGAGGAGAACCAGGGAAGTTTAAGAGGTGTAATGTGAGTGCCAGAGGTACCAGGGAGTGTCAGAGAGGACCCAGAGTGTCTGAGGTTACCTGGAAGTGTCTGAGGTGACATGGAGTGTCACGGTGTACCTGGCAGTGCCGGGGCGTGTACCTGGGAGAGTCAGCGGTGTACCTGGGAGTGTCAGAGGCATACCTGGGAGTATCCGAGGTACCTGGGAGTGCAGAGGTGTACCAAGGAGTGTCAGAGGTGTACCTGGGAGTGTCAGAGGTGCCTGGAGTCTGAGGTGTTCCTGAGAGTGTCAGGGTGTACCTGAGATTGTCAGATGTGTACCTGGGAGGTGTCAGAGGTGTACCTGGGATTGTCAGGAGGTACCTGGGAGAGTCAGAGGCACCTGGGAGTGTCAGATGTGTACCTGGAAGTGTCTGAGGTACTGCAGTGTGTCAGGTGTACCTGGAAGTGACAGAGGTGTACCTGCGAGTGTCAGGGAAGTACCAGCGAGTGTCAGAGGAGTACCTAGGAGTGTCAGAGGTGTACCTGGGAGGTGACAGGTGTATCTGGGAGTGTCTGAAAGTTTTAGAGTGTCAGATGTGTACCTGGGAGTGTCTGAGGTGTACCAGGAGAGTCTGAGGTGTACCTGGGAGGAGAGAAGTTCCAGAGAGTGTAAGAGGTACCTGGGAGTGTCAGAGGCGTACCGTGTGTGCCGAAGGTGTTCCTGAGAGTGTCAGGGTGTACCTGGGAGTGTCAGAGGTGTACCTGGGAGTGTCCGAGGTCCTGAGAGTGTCAGGGGTACCTGAGAGTGTCAGATGCCTGGGAGTGTCGAGGTGTACCTGGGAGGCAGAGGTACCTGGGAGGTCAGGATGTGTACCTGGAAGTGTCTGAGGCACATGGAATCTCAGAGGTACCTAGGAGTGTCAGAGGAGCTACTTGGAGTGCTGGGAGGTACCGACTGTCTGAGGCCCAGAGTGTCGGCGTACGGGAGCATCAGATGTGTACCTGGGAGTGTCAGGTGGTACTGGGAGCAGAGGAGTATCTGGAGGTCAGAGGTGTAGCAGGAGGTCAGAGGTACCTGGGAGTGTCAGAGGTGCACCTGGGAGTGTCAGAGGTGTACCTGGGAGTATCGGTGGTGTACCTGGGAGTGTGGGAGGTTTACCTGGGAGGTCGGAGGTGCACCTGGGAGTCAGAGGTGTACCTGGGAGGCCGGAGGTACCTGCGAGCTGTCAGGCGTGTACCAGAGTGTCAGAGGTGTACCTGGGAGGCCGGAGAACCAGGGAGTGTTAGAGGAGTACCTGGGAGTGTAGGAGGTGTACCTGGGAGTATTGGAGCTGTACCTGGGAGGCATGGAGGGTACCTGGGAGTGAAAGAGGTTTATCTGGGAGCATTAGAGGTGTACCTTGGAGTGTCACAGGTGTGCCTGGGAGTGCTGAGGTGTGCCAGGAGTGTCAGAGGTGTGCCAGGCAGTGTCACTGGGGTGAGTACCTGGGAGGTCAAAGGTGTACCTGGGGATATCGGAGGTACCTGGGAGTGCGAGAGAGGTGTACCTAGGAGTGTCAGGGAGAACCTGGGAGTGTCAGAGGTGTGCCAGGAGGCCAGTGAGTACCGAGTCAAAGGTGCACCTGAGAGTATCGGAGGTGTACCGAATATCGGAGGTACCTGGAGTGCCAGGTGTACCTGGGAGTGTCGGAGGTGTGCCTGAGAGTGACAGGAGACCTGGGAGGCCGGTGTACCTGGGAGTGTCTGAGGTACCTGGGAGTGTCTGAGGTGTACCTGGGAGTGCCTGAGGCACTGGGAGGTCTGAGGTAAACCAGGGAGAGTCTGAGGTGTACCTGGGAGGTGTGAGAGAAGTACCAAACAGTGTCAGCGGTGGGCACCTGGGAGTGTCATTGGTGTACCTGGGAGGTCAGAGGTGTACCTGTAAGTGTCAGGTACCTGAAGTGTCAGGGGTGCACCTGGGAGTGTCAAGGGGTGTACCTGGGAGGACAGCGGTGTACCTGGGAGTGTCTGAGGATACCTGAGAGCCAGAGGTGTACCCTGGGCATCGGAGGTGTACCTGGGAGGTCGGAGGTGTACCTGGGAGTGACAGAGGTGTACCTGGGAGTGTCAGGGCGGTACCTGGGAGTGTCAGGAAGCACCAGCGAGTGTCAGAGGAGCACCTGGGAGGTCAGAGGTGCATTTGGGAGTGTGCCAGATGTGGCGGTGTCTGAGGTGTACCTAGGAGTGGCAGATGTGTACCTGGGAGCAACAGAGGTGTACCTGGGAGGCCTGAGGTGTACCTGGAAGTGCCTGAGGTGTACATGGAGTGTCAGCGGTGAACCTGGCAGTGTGGGGGCGTGTGCACCTGGGAGGTGTGAGCGGTGTACCTGGGAGTGTCAGAGGTATGCCTGGGAGTATCTGGAGGTGTACCTTGAGTGTCTGAGGTGTACCTGGAGCCAGTGTCACCTGAGTGTCTGAGGTGTACCAGGGAGTGTCAGGAGTACCTGGGAGTGTCAGAGGTGTACCTGGGAGTGTCGGAGGTGTACCTGGGAAAGTCGTGAGCAGCCTGAGAGTGTCAGGTGTACCTGAGCAGTCGGGGAGGTACCTGGGAGGCCAGAGGTGTACCTGGGAGTGTTAGGAGGTGCCTGGGAGTGTCGGAGGTGTACCTGGGAGTGTCAGAGGTGCACCTGGGAGGTCAGAGACCAGGTCTAGCAGCAGGAGTGTGGGGAGGTGTACCTGGGAGGCTGAGGTACCTGGGAGTGCTGGGGTGGTACCTGGGAGCAAGGAGAGCACGTAGGAGTGTTGGAGGCAATTAGGAGGTCAGAGGATATCTGGGAGAGCCAGAGGTGTAGCAGAAGTGTCAGAGGAGTACCTGGGAGTGTCAGAGGTACCTGGGAGTGTGAGAGGTGTACCTGGGAGCATCGGTGGTGTACCTGGAGTGTCGGAGGTGTACCTGGGAGTGTCACAGGTGTACCTGGGAGGCCAGAGGTACCTGGGAGTGTCAGAAGTGTACCTGGGAGTGTCAAGTACCAGGGAGGTCAGAGGTGGAACTGGGAGGCCAGAGGTGTACCTGGGAGTGTCAGTTAACTGGGAGGTCAGAGAGCATGCAGGAGTGTCTGAGGTGTACCAGGGAGGTCAGAGGGAGAGGTGGCAGGAAGTGTCAGAGTATACCTGGGAGGCTGGAGGCACCAAGTGAAAAAGCCTGGAGCACGGCAGGTACCTGGGAGGTTTTGGAGGTGTATCTGGGAGTGTCACAGGTGTACCTGGGAGTGTCAGAGGTGTACCTGGGAGTCAGAAGTACCACAGGAGTGCCGGGCGTGTACCAGGAGTGTCAGGAGGTGTACCTGGGCGTGTCAGGAGGTATACCTGGGGAGTGTCTGAGGTACCCAGGAGTGTCTGAGGCGTAACATGGAGTGTCACGGTAAAACCTGGCAGTTATGGTGTTCCTGGGAGAGCTGGGCAGTGTACCTGGGAGGCTGAGGTATACCTGGGGAGCATCTGAGGCAATTTGAGCACCTGAGGTGTACCTGGGAGTGTCTGGAGGTGTACCTGGGAGTGTCTGAGGTGTACCTAGGAGCACCTGAGGTGTACCTGGGAGTGACAGGTGTATCTGGGAGCAAGTTCTGAGGTGTACCTAGAGCTGGAGGTGTACCTGGAGGCCCAGGGTACCTGTTGTGTCTGGATGTGTACCTGAGGGGTCAGAGGAGAACCAGGAGTGTAAGAGGTGCATGGGAGTGTCAGGAGGTGTACCAGGAGTGTCAGAGGAGGATCTGGGAGTGTCTGAGGTACTCAGTGTCTGAGGTGTGGTTGGCGGGAGTGTCAGCGGTGGGCCTGGCAGTGGCTGGGGCGTGGTGTACCTGGGAGAGCCGGGGCGGTGGTACCTGGGAGTCCCAGGAGGCATACCTGGGAGCATTCAAGGTGCACCTGGGAGGCCAGAGGTGCACCTGGGGAAGGGCCAGAGTGTGTACCTGGGGAGTGCCGAGGTACCTGGGAGTCCTGAGGTGCCCCAGGAGAGTGTCAGGAGGTACCTGAGAGTGTCAGGATGTGTACCTGGGAGTGTTGGGAAGGTGTACCTGGGAGGCCACAGGCACCTGGAGCAAGAGGAGCAATTTGGGAGGTCAGAGAGTCCCCTGGGAGTGCGTCAGGGGTGTACCAGGAGTGTCTGAGGTACCACGGAGGTCAGGAGGAGTATCTGGGAGGCCAGAGGTGTAGCAAAGAGTGTCAGAGGTACCTGAGAGTGTCAGGAGGTGTGGCCTTGGGAGGCCGAGGTACCTGGAGTATCGGTGGTGTAACGGGAGTGTCGTGGAGGTGTACCTGGCGAGTGTCAGAGGTGTACCTGAAATGTCAAAGGAGAAATCAGGGAATGTTAGAGAGGAGCACCTGGGAGTGCTGAGGTGTACCCAGAGAATCGGAGCTGTACCTGGGAGGCTCGGAGGTGTACCTGGGAGTGAAAGAGGTGCATCAGGGAGCACACAGAGGTGTACCTGGGAGTGTTGGGGTGTACCTGGGAGGTCAGAGGTGTACCTGGGAATACTGAGGTACCTGGGAGGCCAGAGGTGTACCTGGGAGTGTCGGAGGTGTACCTGGGAGTGTCACAGTACCTGGGAGTGTCAGGGGAGGTGTACCTGGCAGTGTCAGAGGTGCACCTGGAGTGTCAGAGGTGTACCTGGGAGGTCAGAGGTGTACCTGGGAGGTCAGGTGTACCTGGGAGTGCCAGAGGTGTACCCATGTCGTGGAGGTGTACCTGGGAGGTCACAAGTGTACCTGGGAGGTCAGAGGCGTACCTGGCAGTGTTGTGTACCTGGGAGTGTCAGAGGTGTACCTGGGAATGTCTGAGGTACCTGCAGTATCAGTGGTGTACCTGGGAGGTCATGGTGCACCTGGGAGTGTCAGAGGTGCACCTGGGAGGCCAGAGGCACCTGGGAGGCTCAGGGTGTACCTGGGAGTGCCTGGAGGTGAAACTGGGAGTGTCTGAGGTGTACCAGGAGGCCAGAGGAGTATCTGGGAGGCCAGAGATGTAGCAGGGAGTGTTAGAGTGTGTACCTGGAGTGCTGGGGAGGTGCACCTGGGAAGTGTCAGAGGTGTGCCCAGCACGGTGGTACCTGGGAGGTTTGTGTGTGTACCTGGGAGCAAGCCGGAGGTGTACCTGGGAGTGCTGAGGTGTACCTGGGAGTGTCAGGAGTGTACCTGCGAGGTCAGGCGTGTACCAGGGAGTGTCAGAGGTGTACCTGGGAGTGTCACAGAAACCAGGAGTGTTAGGAGGAGTACCTGGGAGGTAGGGAGGTGTACCTGGGAGTATTGAGCCACCTGGGAGTATCGGAGGCGTACCTGGAGCAAAGGAGGTGACTGAGTATTAGGAGGTGCACCTGAGTGTCACAGGTGTGCCTGGGAGGTCAGAGGTGTGCCAGGGAGCACAGAGGTGCCAGGCAGTGCTGTGAGCAACGGAGAGTGCCTGGAAGGTGTACCTGGGGGATATCGGAGGTGTACCTGGGAGGAGGTGTACCTGGGAGTGTCAGGAGGTACCTGGGAGTGTCAGAGGTGTGCCAGAGTGTCAGTGAGTACCTGGGAGTGTCAAGGTGTACCAGAGTAATGGAGGTGTACCTGGGAATATCGGAGGTGTACCTGGGAGTGCCAGAGGTGTACTTGGGAGCAAGCCGGAGGTGTACCTGAGAGTGGACAGTGGTACCTGGGAGTGTCAGATAAAAATTTGGGAGAGGTTCTGAGGTGCACGGGAGTGTTCGAGGTACCTGGGAGGCGTCTGAGGTGTGCACCTGAGAGGCCTGAGGTGTACCAGGGAGAGTCTGAGGTACCTGGGAGTGTGGGAGAGAAGCAATTGAGACAGTGTCAGCGGTGCA
The DNA here is from genome assembly GCF_018991925.1 of Homarus americanus. Lineage (NCBI taxonomy): Eukaryota > Metazoa > Arthropoda > Malacostraca > Decapoda > Nephropidae > Homarus > Homarus americanus. Next base: position 7,571 of record NW_024737804.1, read on the forward strand.
ATTAGTGTGCTGTCACAGGCACCTGGAGCACAGAGGTGCACCTGTAAGTGTCAGGTGGCCCTGAAGTGTCAGGGGGCGCACCTGGAGGCCGGGAGGTGTACCTGGGAGTGACAGGTGTACCTGGGAGCAACCTGAGGTACACCCAAGCCAGAGGTGCACTCTGCAAGGCAATGGGAGGTGTACCCAGAGTGTCGGTGGAGGTGTACCTGGGAGTGTGAGCAGTGTACCTGGGGAGTGTCAGGAAGCACCAGCGAGTGCTGTCAGAGGAGTACCTGGGAGTGTCAGAGGTGTACCTGGAGGTGTGCTGATGTACTGTTGGGAGTGTCTGAGGTGTACCCATGAGTGTCGATGTGTACCTGGGAGCAACAGTACCTGGAGTGTCTGAGGTGCACCTGAAGTGCCTGGGTAAAGCATGGAGTGTCACAGTACCTGGCAGTGTCAGCGGTGTACCTGGGAGTGTGAGTGTGTACCTGGGAGTGTCAGAGGCACACCTGGGAGCATCCGAGGTGCACCTTGAGTGTCTGAGGTGCACCTGGGAGTGTCTGAGGTGTACCTGGTAGTGTCAGAGGTGCACCTTGGAGGTCTGAGGCGTACCTGGGAGTGTCTGAGGCACCAGGAGTGTCAGTGGAGTACCTGGGAGTGTCAAGGTGTACCTGGGAGCATTTGGGAGGTGGCACTCTGGGAATGTTGGAGGTAAGCCCTGAGAGCAAGTCAGGTGTACCTGGGAGTGTCAGAGGTGTACCTGGGAGTGTGTGAGGCACCAGGAGGTCAGAGGAGCAGTATCTGGGAAGTGCCTGGGAGGTGTAGCAGAAGTGCTGTGAGGAGCACCTGGGAGTGTTGGGAGGTGCACCTGGGAGTGGGAGAGGTGCCTGGGAGGCACGGTGGTGGCACCAGAGTGTCGGAGGTGCACCTGGGAGTGTCACAGGTACCTGGGAGGCTGGGGAGGTGTACCTGGCAGTGCCAGAGGTGTACCTGGGGTGGCCAGGAGGGCAGGTCGCAGAGTTCAGAGTGCACCTGGGCGTGTCGGAGGTGCACTTGGAGGTCAGAGGTGGCACCAGGAATGCTGGGTGGAGGCACCTGGGAGTGTCAGGGGTGTACCTGAGAGTGTCATGGGTACCTGAGAAGCGGTGTACCTGGGAGTGCCAGAGGTACCTGCGGGAGTGTCTGAGGTGCACCACTGGGAGTGTCTGAGGAGTACCTGGGAGTGTCTGAGGTACCAGGAGAGTCTGAGGTACCTGGGAGGAGAGGCCACCAGAGAGCGTCAGCAGTGCACCAGGGAGCATCAGGAGGAGATTCTGGGAGCAAGCTGGGAGGTGGCACCAGGAAGTGTCAGAGGTACCTAGGAGTGTCAGATGCGTACCTGGGGAGCATGAGAGGTGTACCTGGTAGTGTCAGGGTGCTCCTGGGGAGTGTCAAGGGTGTACCTGGGAGTGACAGCGGTGGTACCTGGAGTGTGCCAGATGTGTCTGGGAGTGTCTGAGGTGCACCTGAAGTGCCCAAAAGTACATGAGTGTCAGCGGTGTACCTGGCAGTGTCATGGTGTACCTGGAGTGAGCGGTGTACCTGGAAGGTTGGGAGGCATACCTGGGAGTGACCTGAGGTGTACCTGGGAGTGTCTGAGGTGTACATGGGAGCAAGTTCGAGGTGTACCTGGTAGTGGCCAGAGGTGTACCTTGGGGTGTCTGAGGCGTACCTGAGGTCTGCACTAGGGGAGTGTCAGTGAGCACTGGGAGTGTCAAAGGTGTACCTGGGAGTATCGGAGGTGTAACTTGGGAATGTTGGAGGTGTTCCTGAGTGCCAGGGGTGTACCTGGGAGTGTCAGAGGTGTACCTGGATTATTGGGTGGTGTACCTGGGAGTGTCAGTGGTGTACCTGGGAGTGTCAGAGGAGTACGTAGGAGTGACAGAGGAGTCCCTGGGAGTGCCAGGGGTACCTGGGAGTCTCAGAGGTACCCAGAATGACCGAGGCACCTGGGAGTGTCTGAGGTACCAGGGAGTGTCAGGAGATATCTGGGAGTGTCAGGAGGTGTAGCAGGAAGTGTCAGAGGAGTACCTGGGAGGTCAGAGGTACCTGGAGTGTGAGAGGTACCTGGGAGGTGAGAGGTGGCACTGGGAGTATCGGTGGTGTACCTGGGAGTGTCGGAGGTGTACCTTGGAGTGTTCGAGGTGTACATGGGAGTGTTCTGGAGGTGTGTACCTGGTGTGTCGGGGGTGTACCTTGGGTGTCTGAGGTGCACCTGGGAGGTCTGAGGTGTACCAGGAGTGTCAGTGGGCACCTGGAGGTCAAAGGGGTACCTGGAGTATCGGAGGTGCACCTGGTGGTGTTCTGAGGAGGCACCTGGGAGGCCAGAGGTACCTGGGATTGTCAGTGGTGCACCTGGGAGTGTCAGTGGTACCTGGGAGGTCAGAGGAGCAATGTAGGAGTGACAGAGGAGTCCCTGGGAGTGTTGGGGTGTGCACTGGGGAGTCTCAGAGGTGTACCTGGGAATGACCTGAGGTACCTGGGAGTGTTCGAGGTGTACCAGGAGTACAGAGGAGGCCCCAAAAGCCAGAGGTGTAGCAGGAAGTGTCAGA